>NC_067195.1:1861042-2101042 GCF_000699445.3 Schistosoma haematobium
TTGAGAATAGTCAAAGCTTGATGTTATACCAAATATTATTTGTCCTCATAATGTATTTGTTTGTTGTGGGAAAATTGTTCAATACGAAGCAAGAGTACTAAATGACCTCGATTTTGACTACAATTCGGATGATTTCATATCAACTGATGTTTATCCTTATCACAAAAACACTTCTAATGTTTACTCTAACCAATGTGAGAAATAAGTTTTAAATGAAGCCACATCATCCACAAATTGGGGATATAAAAATTCAACATTATTTCGTGGGTGAGGATAGTCTAAAAGTCTATGGTTCAAATTCTAGGTAGCAGCGGTCACAATACACAACCGACATGCTGATTACACAATCCCAGGAAACACGTGAGTCTGTTCCGATTTCGGTTGTCAATTCTAATACTAATGAGTGCATTTTAGATAATAGAGTTCCTATCCAACACAATGTCGGACAGACACATGATGAACTTAAGAAGAGGACGTACAATCGATTAACCTGACCGTTGTTGCCACCTTGACGTGGTGGTCGGGCCTGCCTATCGTGATGAAGCAACCGAGCCATACTGGCTAGAACAACTGTTCCTCAAGTTCGTACCATGGCAAACAGGTCAGTTGAAGTGCGTGAAGACTAAAAGCAACAAAGCTAAGGTCCGAAGGTCGTACTGCTGACTGTACAGAAGTGTGACAGCAGTAAGTGTTTCCTTCAGACAACCAGCATGACAGAGATGATGCCTTCCCACAAGGAGGGGTGGGGTTAGGAAAGGTCGACCCTGAAATGCACACTCGCCTTATCCCACGGATATCTGCTCCGGCGGTAAGGTCTCAACAAGTACGGAGCTAACGCAAAAATTACCCATAAAAGGTCTTGTGTGGCCGACCTCAAGCAGTTGCCCCTGGGCACTGCGGTCACGCTCCCAGGTTACTAAGACCACCTCTAATCTGATTTCATTTCAGGTCCCTCCAAGAACCTTTTCAGGGTGTGGGCAACCGGGAAGTGATAACAGCCCTCATACCTCTAACAGCACTCAAGACCACTGTATTCATAATCAACCTCCGTCTTCACTTCCTATTACTCCTTCCACATCGACTTTCAATACTAAACTTCTTGTTTGACTTCCTCCTCAAGTGTCACCATAGCCAACGATTCTAGTGCACAAAACACTGTTCCAGGTCTACTAAAACCTCGCTACAAACTACACATTGGAACCTTCAACGTACGCACCCAATATGTCAAATCGGTCAACAGGCTTCCTTGACTAGAACCCTAGAATCTCGTACCATTGAATTTGGTCTAGTTGACCCAATATAGAATGTATTAACTGTTTAATACTCTGTCATATCCAGAGATTGCTTAGTTGATAAATAATTTCAGACAGTCATGTAGGGAATGTGATAAACATTGTTAATAGTATTGAATAATCATGTCATACCATTCTGAATTGTTTATAATTAGTAATATGAATTGGATTGGTTTTCAACTCATTCGTCTGAAAGTAAAGCGATTGATTCAAGGACTGAATTTACTAGGTTTAATTCCTGATCAAGTTGTGGTTGTGCATTATGGAAGAGTTTCATGTCAGGACGAACATAGATACACAGTATATTTTAGTTGTAAAAGTTTCTTTTATTGTAGTCAATTTGTGGTATTAACATACAAATTGTTAACTCCGCCTGTAGCTCTTATAGGGTTACTACCGGTCCCAAGCCCTGGTAAAGGAGGAGGGTTGGGCATGGGGTTAGCGTCCCCATCCCGTAGAAAACTAACTCGCTAAAAAACGCTAACCAGAAAAAATAATTCAAACCATTTTAACTCTGCCCTGGGAGTTAGAAGGTCTTCATTTAGAAGAATTATGACGCTTCATGGTGAAAGCCGAGTTCCTTCGGAAGCCACGAGGCCGATGCCCCTTCTAACAACCAGAGCAAAAATTTTTATAGGTACATGGAACGTTCGAACAATGTGGGAAACGGGGAAGACCAGTCAAATAGCAATGGAAATGAGGAGATACAACTTAGCAGTACTGGGAATCAGCGAAACCCACTGGACCCAAGCTGGACAGAAAAGGCTAGCTACGGGAGAGATGCTGCTATACTCCGGTCACGAAGAGGATAATGCTCCACACACTCAGGGAGTCGCTCTTATGCTGCCCAAAGTAGCACGAAATGCACTTGTACGATGGGAATCTCACGGATCCAGAATCATCAAAGCATCATTCAAAACAAAGAAGGAGGGGATCTTAATGAATATTATCCAATGTTATGCACCCACCAATGATAGCAACGATGACATTAAAGATCAATTCTACGAGCGGCTGCAGTCAATCATTGAGAAATGCCCAAGAAAGGACCTCACCATTCTAATGGGAGATCTAAATGCCAAAGTCGGAATAGACAACATCGGATATGAAGATATTATGGGACGACATCGACTGGGACAGAGGAACGAAAATGGAGAAAAATTTGCAAATCTATGTGCATTCAACAAATTGGAGGACATTATGGAAACTTCTTCGACACTACAGAGTTCCTGAGAAGATTGTCAATATTATTCGGAACTCATACGACGGACTACAGTGCAAAGTAGTGCATGGAGGACAGCTGACAGATGCATTCCAAGTAAGGACCGGAGTCAGACAAGGCTGTTTACTCTCTCCCTTCCTCTTTCTTCTGGTGGTCGACTGGATTATGAAGACCTCCATATCTGAAGGAAAACACGGAATACAATGGACAGCTCAGAATCAATTAGACGATTTGGACTTCGTAGATGACCTAGCCCTCCTATCACGTACACACGAACAGATGCAGAGGAAGACAGCCAGTGTAGCAGCAGTCTCGAAATCAGTAGGCCTCAACATGCACAAGAGAAAACCAAGGTCCTCAAATTCAAAGCGGAGAACAGCAATCCAATCACACTTGATGGAGAAACTCTGGAAGATGTAGAGTCCTTCATATACCTAGGAAGCATCATCGATGAACAAGGAGGATCAAATGCACACGTAAAGGCGAGGATTGTCAAAGCAAGGGCCGCATTCCTTCAGTTGAAGAACATATGGAACTCAAAACAACTTTCAACTAATATCAAAGTGAGAATCTTCAATACGAACGTCAAGGCAGTTCTACTGTATGGAGCTGAAACTTGGAGAACTACTACAACCATCATCAAGAAGGTACAAGTATTTATAAATAGTTGTCTACGCAAGATACTCAATATCCATTAACCTGATACCATCAGCAGCAGCCTAATGTAGGAGAGAACAAACCAGCTTCCAGGTGAAGAAGAAATTAGGAAAAGACGATAGAAATGGATAGGACATACATTACGCAAATCGTCAAACTGCATCACGAGGCAAGCCCTAACTTGGAATCCTGAAGGGAAGCGAAAAAGAGGAAGGTCAAAGAACACATTGCGTCGAGAAATATAAGCAGATATGAAAACGATGAATTAAATCTGGACGGAGCTAGAAAGGATTGATGGGGACAGGGTTGGATGGAGAATGCTGGTGAGCGGACTATGTTCCTTCACGAGGAGTAACAGGCGTAAGTAAGTAAGTGAGCAACATACAAATTGGTTGAAGTTAGACATTAGAACCATTGTATATCAGCACAGTGGTCTATTGATTAAGCGTTCACCTAGGAGACAGAAGGTGGTGGGTTTGAGTCTCTTTGGTGTGGGATGGTTGATGCGCACTACTGAGTAGTCCCATAGTAGGACGAAACGACCACCCAGTTCATTCACATTACCAATGGTAATCTTAGATTCACTCATGAATTCTACTACTAAAACCACTACAATATTCACAAACCACCATTCTGATATATATATATATATATATATATATATATATATATATATATATATATATACTTTATTTTCACACACTTCACACAACTATTATCCTACTTCTTTGAATAATTCATACACTTTATCAAACCATACAATATGATGAAGGGAGATATTTATTACTTCACTATTAATGACAATGATATCTCAGAATTTTCACAATATCTCACATATTTGCTCACTACGGACTAACTTAATGAGGTGATTCTCGAAGTGAGTAGTCGTGCCCCGTTGAGTCCCATCCATGTCGATTGTGAGACTGAGTGAAGATAATGTTGGATGATTGTATAATATGATGAATTGGTTGGAGTTAGACATGAACATCGTTGAATGTTGGCTGAGTGGTCTGCAGATGAAGCGTTTGCATATGAGACCGATAGGTCCTGGGTTCGAGTCCCTTATATGAGATCGTAGATGTAGACTACTGAGTAGTTTCATACTAGGATAAAAGGACCGTCTAGTGTTCACAGATTTTGCAAGATACCTTAACATTACAAATTCAACATGTTCAAAACAATAATAACAACCATAAAATACCATTGAAATAATAGAATCATCATTCAACGAACTATTCTATTAGTCATTCAATCATGTGATGAATGATAGCCTGGATAAAGAAAAATGTATTCCCCTTTTTGTTTTTTGTTTTTGGTCACATGTTCTTTATTCTCCCTATATTTTCCTTTATTTTATTTTCGTTACCAATGTTATTATGATTGGGATTCTTTGATGATGATGATGATGATGATGATGAGGAGGAGGAGGATGATGATCATTTGTTCACCTACTTCCCAGGGGAGTTAGAGAGAGAAAGAGAGAGAAGGGGGAAGGAAGAGTTTAGTACATGAAAGTACATCATTATGATCATTGTTACTGTTGTAGTCATGATAGAAAACTTGTGGTTATACATGTACATATTTGTATATAGATATAGATGACTAATTCAATATTGTTCTATACAGTAAATTCTGTTTTGTTTACATATTCAATGGACTTCGATAATAGTACAATAGAGTTACCTTTTTTTCCAAAAAAAAAATAAGGAAAGAAATACAGACAAGGAGAAATCATGTGATTAATGAATAAATTATCCAAAAATTAGAATAAATTATGAATGAAGTTAGATAGTGGCTAGTAGTTGAATCCAGTTTGACAAGTGTTTCATCCTATTTGGGACTCGTCAACTGGATGTACTTACATCCTAGAGTTGATATTCACTCAGGAGGCTTGAACCCAGTACAGTAGTGTTCACTTCAAACGTCATCATGTTATTCACTTAGCTACTGAATTTGTCTTTACTTAAAATGCTTATGATTTAAGGTTATATCGAGGTAATCCTTACAGGATGCACATATGCCAACAAGAGACTGATCGGTGGCAGTAGGAAGATACAAGTCAAAGAATACCAAGTGATTTATGAATAGAGTGTTGTTGATGACTGTTCATTTATCAGTATAAAGATTAATGTTAGAACAACATGGAAAACCTGGATGACTGGATGTCCGTTTGGTTTTATTGTGGGACTACTCAGTAGTGCACATCTACGATCCCGCTCGCGAGATTCGAAACCAGGACCTATCGGTCTCATATGCAAACGCTTCATCTGCAGACCACTCAGCCAACATTCAACGATGTTCATGTCTAACTCCAACCAATTCATCATATTATACAATCATCCAACATTATCTTCACTCAGTCTCACAATCGACATGGATGGGACTCAACGGGGCACGACTACTCACTTCGAGAATCACCTCATTAAGTTAGTCCGTAGTGAGCAAATATGTGAGATATTGTGAAAATTCTGAGATATCATTGTCATTAATAGTGAAGTAATAAATATCTCCTTCATCATATTGTATGGTTTGATAAAGTGTATGAATTATTCAAAGAAGTAGGATAATAGTTGTGTGAAGTGTGTGAAAATAAAGTATATATATATATATATATATATATATATATATATATATATATATATCAGAATGGTGGTTTGTGAATATTGTAGTGGTTTTAGTAGTAGAATTCATGAGTGAATCTAAGATTACCATTGATAATGTGAATGAACTGGGTGGTCGTTTCGTCCTCGTATGGGACTCCTCAGAAGTAGGCACGCACGATCTCGTACTGAAGGGTTTCGAACCTAGTACCTTCGATGTCATATGCGAACGCTTACTCAATAGACCACTGATCTAACATCCAGCGTTTTTATGTATAAGTTCAATCAACCTATGATCGTACACAACCCTTTGTCCATTGTTAGAGGTACGTACCTGTCTCTCCTTGACATGGATTGAAATTTAGTGGTTACAGCTCTTTACTAAAACTCCAGGAATCTAGTCATTAATGAGCCCATGATTATGATCATTATCAAAAACCTGATATATATAATAATTACCATAGAAATTTCAGGGATTTCTCTTAAATTTCATTACTCAACTATCATTCAATCTCATGGATAAATTAAAGTTTCATCTCTATTATTCGTCATATTAACAATCAAGTTTATCTTTAATGAATCTATCATCATTCTTGGTATATTGCAGGCATAAAAAATTACGGGATCAACATCAAAATCTCCTAATTAGTCCCTTTGATAAATTTTGATAGTGTAATAAGAAGAAGATGAAGATGATCTGAACTATGTGATGATATATGTATATTTGTGCAATACATTTTGAACGATCTGATCACACACATTGCATACTTGTTAAGAACTAGACTAGTCTAGAAATGAAGGGTAACAAGAGACAAGGATAATAAAGAAAATATTAATATGAAAACAACTTGAAACCTCATCACTCTGGATAGTAAGAAGCTGTGATCAATGGAGCTGAAGCGTGTCGGATCTGAGGTACTCACCCACTGAACACAATAGAAGATAATCGTCACACATGGTGTATTAATTGAGGTTATACATGAACACTGTTGGATGACGGTTCCTTTGATAGATTTCGATAATGCAATGTAAGATAACGAAGATGATCAGAACTATGTGATGATATATATTGGCGTAATAAACATTTCGAACAATCGGATCACACACATTACATACTTGTTAAGAACTAGACTAGACTAGAAATGGAAGGTATTCAGCTAATATATCAAATCAATAGGAGATACAACCAAAACAAAAAAGTAAACAATGACAAGTCAACAAAAACTAATCAACATCAAAGTGTACATGACAGGCTATGAACTAATATTATGAAGAAATTCGAACACTTCACTTCTATTCAAAGTTTGTGTTAGTGATGATGTCGATTAGAAGAACGACGAAAACTCCATGACTAAACTATCCATTTCAGAGAATTCCATCAAAACTCCATTAAACTATATCACTACATAGGTCTGGTCATTTTCATCTTCTTAATTTACTTATGATTAAATTAAATTATAAACTAAATTGTTTCAATACATGTATCATCCTAAGCGTCATCATCATCATCATCCTAAGCATCATCATCATCATCATCACCATCGTCGTCGTCTTCTTCTTCTTCTTCGTCTTCCTCGTCTTCTTCTTCTTCCACAATATAACAATGTCTATATAAATTGACCTAGATTTTAATTACTAGGTCATATTATCATTACTACTAATTATACTACTTTTATTACTTTTAAATATTTATATTCATATATGTTAAGATAGTTTTATAAAATAAAAAAATTTTTTTGTTTTTCCATTTTTTTCTTTTTTTTTCTTGTTTCTTTTCTCTCTCTCCCCCCCCGTTTGTTTACAAAAAAGCAAGTTAAATGAGTAGAAAAGACAAAAAAAACATGTTTTCTTTTTACGACCATCATTCATTCATAAGGATCATTCATTCCTTCATTGATTCATTCATTTATGGAACATTAAATGTCAATGTTTTAATTATAATCAAAACTACTCAATATACTACTGAACGATTTCATGTACTCAACAACAACAACAATAGAAGAATACAAACATGAATGTATATTAAACACGTTTATCTATGGTAAATACTTACAATATACATTGTATCATTGAATGAACCAGATAATATCTGATCCAATTCAATGTTGTTGTTGTTGTTGTTGTTGTTGTTGTTGTTGTTGTTGTTGTTGTTATGATCATTAATGATGATAATAATGATAATGATAGATTATTGATTGAGATCATGAACTGATTGATATTAGATCATCATTGAAAACCTGGAAGCATTGGACGGATGTTTCATTCTATTGTGGGACTCCTTATCAGTGTGCATACAAGATCTCATACCAAAAGGATTCGAAGACAGAGCCTTCAGTCTCGCGTGCGAACGCTTCACCTCTAAATCTCACTGAATCGGCATCCAATCGTGTTAATGTCTAACTTCAACCAACTCACAAAATTTCGCGACCATCATCCATTTTACTGAGGTAGATACTTGTCTCTATCCGACATGGATTAGCTTCATTGGTCACAGCTTCTAACTAGAACTTCGAGTATTCCCTCACGAAGCTAGTCATTAGTGAGCATATGATAATTAACAGAATAGGGTTATGGAGATTATTAAGTTATTGATTGGGATCATGAATTGTTTGATGTTAGACCACAATTGAAAACCTGGAAGAATTGGACGGCCATTTCGTACTAGTGTGATACTTGTTTACAGTACTCATCCAAGATCTCACACCGAAGGGATTCGAACCCAGAACCTTCGGTCTCGCGTGCGAACCCTTAACCTCTAGATCACCAAGTCGGCGGTAGTTGTCTAACATCAATCAGTTCATGATCTCAATCAAAAACCTAATAATCTCCACAGCCCTATACTGATGGATTATTGATTATTATGGATATTGCACCATTAATTCGGATGACTCCTCCAGTCTCTCACATTGTATGAGCATTCAATGTACCTAAATTAATGGTTGCTCTGGTTGTCAGAAAAGGCATTTGCCTCGTGAATTCCGAAGGAATTCGGCTTTCATCATGAGGTGTCATAACTCTTCTAAATGAAGGTTTTCGAACTCCTAGGGTAGATATTAGTTTAATTAAATTATCATTGACTATTTATTTCTGTTTATGTATTTAGATTTCACTAAACAAATACAGTAGTTATTATTATATACTACTATAAATATATATCTCGGTAGTATCATTGATGAACAAGAAGGATCTGATGTAGATGTAAATTCAACGATTTGCAAAGAAAGGACAGCATTCCTGCAGTTCAATAATATATAGAACTTAGTAACAACTGTCAACCAAAATCAAAAGTTAAAATTTTCAGTTCAAACGTCAATACAGTTATACTGTATGAAGCTGAAACTTGGAGAACCACTACATTCATCATCAAAACAGTACAAGTTTTTATAAACAATTGTCTACACAAGATACTCAAAACATGGCACAAACATATGAAGTTACTGACAAGTGGACTGAGTCATGTTGACAGATGTAGACTACCTAGTCGGGATCTGCGAGATGATAGCAACCGATGGTTAGAGACCCTGAATAACATGGCTCAAAATCGTTTGCAATGGCACAGGTGTATCTACGCCTTGTGTTCTCCCGAATTCTTAACTTCTGAATTCTTCATGTCCTTTTTATTTTTTCTCTTTCGAAATTTATTTCATTGGGTTATACTTCTTGAATAACATTTTCAAACCCTAATGTTTCCGATTACTGCTTATAATTTTACCACCTCAACCACTACCGGGATTTGAATCCACATTTTTATCTGTGTGCTAATGTGATATGGCAACTTGAAATGGTGTACGTACGTACGAAGTTCTATGTTGTTACTGACTGACTGATTTACTAACTCATATTGGAGTGTATTTAGACCTAACGTAATTCTATATCTCAACGACCCTAATTAACATAGGTCTATATACACATCAAATGATTTAACTTTACTACGTAACACCTTATATTCAATCTTATTATTGTTTATCAAATGATTAAAATAAGCATAAGTAATGCTTTGAAGTAACCAATAATGAAATAATTAAACAATCTACATATATCTTCTATATTTATAGGTTAATATACAATGTTGACTATTGTATATTACTGATTGAAATCATGAGTCAATTGAAGCTAGACAACTATCGAAAACCTGGAAGCACTGGATGGTCGTTTCGTCCTAGTATGGGAGCCCTCAGCACTGCGCATCCACGATCTCGTACCCTGAGAGATTCGAACCTAGGACCTATCAGTGTCGCGCGCGAGCGCCTAACCATTAAACCACTGGGCCGGCATCCAACTGTGTTAATGTCCAACTTCAACCAATCCACGAAGTTACGCCACCGTCCACCATTGTCTTCAGTTAGTTCCTATTTCACAACAGACCTGGTTGAACTCCACTGGTAACGGCTTCTCACTAGGAGTATCTCTTGAAGTCAGTCATTAGTGAACAGATGATTATTATCAGAAGGGGTTTTGTATATTGTATATTACATTTACCTTTTATTTATCAGACATATATCGTGTTGTAAATAAATCGGCTTGAAAAGTACAAAATCTATCTTGAATAGTATAGTCTGATCCTCTTCATTTTTATTGTTAAAACATCATTCCATACAGTGAAAAAAAGAATTGTAGTCAAATATCTAACTTAATTACTTACGACTATTGCCCCACCCCACCCAAATGGAACATAGACCGCCGAATAACATTCTCCAGCCCATTCTATTCTGTGAATTCCTTTCTAGTTCTATCCTATTTTTGTTCATTCTTTGTTCATTCTTTTCATGTCTGTCTCCGTTTCTCAGAGTAATGTGTCCTTTGGTTTTCCTCTTCTTCTTTGACTTTGAGGGTTCTAAGTGAGGATTTGCTTTGTGACATAGTTGGTTGTTTTGTTCAATACGTGTCCTATCCTAAATATCAACTACAATCCATGAAATCAGTAACAACGAGTAAACATACACTTTAATATCATACAATTAGTAACGGAAGAGGGTTTTGTGGAGACTGTAGTAATTTAATAGTTGAATTCATGAGCCAATTATAACTAAACCACCACGGAAACCTGGAAACACTGGATAGTTTCGTTCTAGTATGAGTCTTCTCAGCAGTCACTAGTATAGTTCAACCGTGTCTGTTATGAGGTAGTTACTGACTGAAGACAATGGTAGACGGTGGCGCAATTTCGTGGATTGGTTAAAGTTAGACATTAACACCGTTAGATGTCAGCTAAGTGGTCTAGAGGTCAAGCATTCGTTCGTGAGATCGACAGGTCCTGTGTTCGAATCATACGTGTGGGATCGTAGTCATACACTGCTGAGGAGTTTGATACTAGTAGGAAATGGCCGTACAGTGCTTCCAGGTTTTCCATGTTGGTCCAGCTTGAATCGACTCATGAACTCAACTATCAAATTCATACAATTAGATTCATTTCTAAACTATGCAATTGTAACATCAACTATTTCATTGTTTTAATTTGAAACAATAAAGATGATTGAACTAGTATTTTTAATGTGTTCTAATGTCGATCCTATTTTTAGTCCATGAGAACACACGTGGGGACAGTCGACTAGTATTTGATCATAACTGTTCGTGTAGTATTATTCACAAATTTTGGGACTATCGTCTGAGTAATATCTAGTTTAGACACAAGATCCTATTTAAAGACAGCTAATAGTTTGATAAGATAATGAGTCTTCATCGACTATGTTGGTTGAGACACATATCAGTCAGTCAGTCAGCTACAACGTAGGACCAGGCACATATATGCATCGGTCCAGGTTGCCATACCACATTAGCACAGCAAGATGAACACCAGATACATATGAGTGGTTAGGTCAAAGGTGGTAATATATAGGAGAAAGATTGCATATGAGGATACAGTACAGGAAGAAAGAATTAGTTCGTAGAAAGAAAGATATGAAGTAATTTTAATCTCTTAGTTTAAAGGAAGACAGGCAGTGTATGCACCGACGCCGTTGTGATCGATTCTGTGCCATGTCACACACAGTGTCAAATCAAGTGGACCCCAACCAAGTAGTCTCCATCTACCAACATGGCTCAGACTAGAGGTTAGTGTCTTCAAGCACTGATGCCACGTTTTGGTTTGGCCGTCCCTAATTCTCTTCCAACCATCCCGAACACCGGTTAGCATTGCACGTTGTGGTAATCGGTGTTCAGGCATACGTAACACGTGGCCCAACCATCTCAGTCGATGAAGATTAACAACCTCATCAACTGATTTACCATCATATAGTGTATACTTAATTTTCATTTGCATTGATTAGCAAATTTGACTGTGTTTAAGAGTACGCTAGGAAAGAACTAAAGATTACTAAGTTAGAACATGGAACATTAGTTAACGAAATCATCAATGATTGAATTAAACTATGTTTGTAGATTCAAAATACTTGATTAGCTTTCAAACGATTATCATAGCCAATGGTTGTAGACGTTGAGTGATATGGTTTACAATCGGTCACAATGACATGGATTTATCCAGTGGAAAGTAACTTGGACTAAGACAAGATGTTTTCTATTATTATAAAAAATAGTATTACTGAGATGAGAGTTTAGTGGAATACATTCAATTTTGATGATCACTTACATTAGGGACTGACTTCAATTAAACAATCACTGAAAGGTAGATAGCGCTGGAGATTGATTTTGTCCTAGTATCATATTCATCATTAATCATCACCACTGGATTTCAAGCATTCCATGCACCTAAATAAATGGTTGATCTGGTTGTCAGAAGGGCCATCGGTCTCGTAACTTCCGAAGGAACTCAGCTTTCACTATGAAGTGTCATAACTCTTCTAAATTAAGACTTTCTGACTCCCATCGCAGAGTTTAAAAGGTTTGATTAATTTTTTCTGGTTAGCGTTTTTTAGACGAGTTAGTTTTCTACGGGATAGGGTCGCTAACTCCATGCCCTACCCTCCTGGTTTATCCGGGCTTGGGACTGGCAGTAGCCTCCGGAGGGACTCCAGGCGGAGCTATCACATGGAATTATTTTATCACATTATCTAAATATTCTAGACTTGATTTCAAAGAATAGTTTGAGTGTTCACACCTATAACATTAGAAAGATGTAATAACCTATTTATATTCATTATCTTTAATAGGTGTTTAGCTTAAGTCATTTCGTATTGTTTACTGTTTGTTGGTTTGTTTATTTATTTGTTTCATAAAGTAGCCTATGTAGAATTCATTTCTTATTTACCTTACTATGAAACACCTAGAAACTTCTCCAGTTTATTGATTATCATCTCTGGATGAAATTAATGAAAACCGACATGCAAATACTGTTTGATAACCAAATACTATGATTAATTGAATAAATAAATTTAAAAAAAAACAAACTAGGAAGACCCAGTGAACGATTATTTATTCGTTAATTTATTTAAACACGTAAACATTATTACAAGGAGGTACCAAATATATATGCGTTACACTACGTCATTCAATCTGTATGAGGGTTGATATTCTGTTCAGGTGCTCAAAACGAAGTAGATGGTTTTCGAAAGAGGTTACAACCTGAGAATTTGACCTGAAAGTTTGATCCTCAAGGAGATGCTATCCAATGGTAGCCGGTGAACAATAATTGGTTCGTATACTCCTATGCACCATTGGTTAGGAATCAGGGTTTTCTAACTCCCTAAAAGAATCCTCCATATCTACCAAACCGGTTTAAGTGCCGTATATTCGCTTTTCGTCCTCTCAATTTCGTAAACGACAATGATGCCGCTAGAAGGCAGTGAGTAGGACTTCCCTGGTAATAGTTGTATGCATGTGGCCATATGAGAGCGTTTCGAGAGAGAGAGAGAGAGAGAGAGAGAGAGAGAAGAGAGAGAACTGACACTTCCCACTCTGTACCATGGCATTTAGGGGAATCTATATCAGATTACAAGTTTTACCAATCAATTAAGTGAAAATGAATGGTGAAAAATACATTTCGTATATTATGCTGTGAGATAATTGTTGCATACAAATTCACTTAACATATGTTGGAATCAAGTGATTTTTCTTTTTTTCTTTTTCCTGACAGATGACAATGATTATTCAATCAAATCAATGATATTTTCAATATAAGGTTGTGGAGATTATTAAGTTATTGATTAAGATCATGAACCGATAGATATTAGATCATCATTAAAAACCTGGAAACACTGGATGGTCATTTCATCTTACTATAGGACTCCTCAGCAATTCGTGTCCACTATCCTACACCAAAGGAATTCGAACTCAGCGCTTTCAGTCTCTCCCGCGAATGCTTAGCCTCTAGACCGACCAAGCCAGTCCGTATCCAATGGTTTTAATGTCTAACTTCAACCAATCCACAAAGTTGCGCGACTATCTTTGATTGCTGAGGAGTTACACAATAGGACGAGACATTCGTCCAATGATTCCAGGTTTACAATGATGGTCGAACATCAGTCGGTTCATGATCTTAACCAATGATATTTTCTTTTTCATTTCCAACATGTTCAAATTTCATCAGCAAATATATCCCTAACTCCGCCTGTAGCTCTTATAGGGTTACTACCGGTCCCAAGCCCTGGTAAAGGAGGAGGGTTGGGCATGGGGTTAGCGTCCCCATCCCGTAGAAAACTAACTCGCTAAAAAACGCTAACCAGAAAAAAAATAATTCAAACCATTTTAACTCTGCCCTGGGAGTTAGAAGGTCTTCATTTAGAAGAATTATGACGCTTCATGGTGAAAGCCGAGTTTCTTCAGAAGCCATGAGACCGATTCTCCTTCAAACAACCAGGGCAACAACTTTTATAGGTACATGGAACGTCCGAACAATGTGGGAGACCGGGAAGATCAGTCAAATAGCAATGGAAATGAGGAGATACAACTTGGCAGTACTGGGAATCAGCAAAACCCATTGGACCCTACCTAGAATAATCTTCGAATTATGGATATACTTGCTCACGCCCACACGCGAAACTGATAAGTCCTAGGTTCAAATCTCGTAAGGCAAGATCGTGGATGCACATTTCCGAAGAGTCCTACAATAGAATGAAACAGTTATCTAATGCTTCCTGGTTTTCCATGGTGGTCTAACTTTAAATTCAACCATTAGAATTACTATAATACCTACACACACACACACACACGAAAAAAACAACCCTTCTCTGATTATAATCTATATCTTGTATACAACGAACTATCAATCAGTATAACAATAATAGTCATTTATCACGAAACTTGATACGTGTATCTATATGTCTCATTTTCCCAATCGACTAATCAATGAAATAAAGAATTAAAATGAATGATACATGGATATATAAAATCAATTCTATTTATGGCATAGTTTTTGTATAAGTGGTATCTCACTGTTCACAGTTCATGTTTCTTTATACATCGTTAGAGATATATACATTTATCTAGTCGTTGTACATCATTATCTGTATGGGTTTATCTGTATATGTTTATGAATTGAGACAAGCGAGAGAAAATGAACGAGAGTGAGTGAGAGAGTGAGAGCGAAAGTGAACAGGCGAGTGAGTGAATGAGCGAGCGAGCGAGAGAACAAGAGAGCGAAAGTGAACAGGGAAGTGAGTGAGTGAGTGAATGAGAGAGAGAGTGAGAGAGCGATAGCGAAAGTGAACAGGGGAGTGAGTGAGTGAGTGAGAGGGAGGGGGGAAGGAGAGTGAATGAGAGAGGTAATGGCAACTACTAATATAAATTGTCACATTAGTTAGGAGAAATAGGATACTAAAATTAATGATCATCTAATAACGAGTCTAGTCATAATGAATTCATAAAGTATGCAAATAAACAATCTATATATGAAATATATTTCTTTACAGACTGTTTATGGTTACCGATGTTCGTTTACTTTTCCTTGCTTTTTGTTGTTGTTGTTGTTGTTGTCGTTGTTGTTGTTGGTATTTCATCAAATTAATTCTCATTAGTAATACTAAACACCATTTTGGTTTGGTTACATTTTTCTTTTCTTGCTTTAAAATTTCTTTCTTTTTTCCCCAATGTACATGATTTACATTCTCTGCTTCTCTCTCTCTCTGTCTCTGTGTGTGTGTGTGTGCGTGTACATGTAGGAACAGTGGAAAATCGTTTCACAATTTTGTTTGTTTGTAGTTTTTACTCTCTGTATCTGTAATATAGACAGTCAGTTAGTTAATAGTATAATTTAAAAGTGTGGTGGTTGAGCGGGGTGGGGGTGGGCAGGATAAAAGAACAAAGATGAATCAGTATAGTTGATAACGTTACGAAAAATAGATAAATATTCTTCTTCTACTAATTTTTTCTAGTTCCATTTTCCTTTTCCATAGTTGTTTACTTTCTCTTATCAAGGTTATATTTGGTGATGAATAAAAAAAAATGTAGTAATTTGATGGTAATGGTAGTGGTGGTGGTGGTGGTGATGGTGGGCTGGGTGGGGTAGGGTGTGGTGGTGGTGTGGAAGTACACAAATAAACACCATAGTGAATTAAAAATTGTCTCTTTCCAACTCTATCCGGTTCAATTTGGTTCCATTTTTTTTCTTTCAAATATCATTTATCATTCTTTATTGATTTCAGTTTTAATCAATTAGAATGTTTTCAACAAGTAAACCCATGAAACTTTCAATAATGATAATCATAATAATAATAATAATAATCAATAATGATACCAATTATGTATTTTAAGACAAGGTATACTACCAAATGTAATGTGGATGACGAGACAGGGTTACTTTGTTTTTCTTCTTAAAGTGTACCATAACCATCATCAATGTTTAAATGATAAAGAAGAAGAAGAAGAAGAAGAAGAGGCCTGTCAATCATTTAAAGTTTGGTCAAGTTTTTTGTTTTGGTGTTTAAGTTTTATCTTCACAAATTAACTTATCAACTAATGAGTCAATTATCAATGACAAAAACAAACATAATGAAGAATTGAATGATTAATTATTCAGTTGTTTTTTGGTTTTTGTGATATGATATACCAATGATTCATTTGTTTGTTTGTTTTTGTCTTTTATGAATAGCTGAGATCATGAGACAATGGAAGCTAGATCATTATGAAAAAACCTAGGAGCATTGGATGGCTATTTCGTCCTATTGTGGGACTCTTCAACAGTGTACATCCATGATCCCGCTTCGTGAGATTCAAATCTAGGACCTGTCGGTCTCATACGCGAGTGATTGATCTCTAGACCACTGAGTTGGCCGGCATCCAATTGTGATAATGTCTAACTTTAACTAATCCACCAAATTGAGGTATATATTCATCATTGTCATTAGTGAATTACTATCTCACAACAAACCCGGTTAAATTCCACTGTTCATCGCTTCTCACTAGAACTTCAGGAAAATCCTCTTGAGGCAGGTCATTAGTGAGCATATGTTGAGTAATATCCCTTCTGATATTATTATTAAAGTTTAATTGATTATGGTAATTATCAGAATGGGTTTTGTGGAGATTTTTTAGAAATTTCACTGGTGAAAATCATGAGTCAGTTGAAGCTAGACCACCATGGAAAACCTGGAAGCACTGAACGGCCGTTTCCTCCTAGTATGGGACTCCTCCATTCTGATAATAATCATCCGCTCACTAGTGACTGACTTCAGGAGACACTCATGGAGTTCTAGTAAGAAGTCGTCACCAGTCGAGTTCAATCGGGTCTGTTGTGAGATATCAGCTCACTGAAGACAATGGTGTACGGTGGCGCAACTTCGTGGATTGATTGAAGTTACACATTAACACCGTTGGTCTAGTTGGTTAAGCGCATGGCGCGAGACTGATAGTTCCTGAGTTCGAATGTCACCGGATGCGGGATCGTGAATGCCCACTGCTGAGGAGTCCCGTATTAGGAAGAAACGGTCGCCCAGTGCTTCAAGATTTTCCATTGTGTTCTAGCTTCAACTGACTCATTATTTCAACCAGTGATTATGGTAAGTAAAAATCTTGAAATATAATACAATCATGTTATAATAAGCGTGGATATTTGGGAGATTGTGGTAATTTTAATGGTTGAAGGTAGACATTCACACTGTTGAATGTCAGCTCAGTGGTATCGAGATCAAGTGTTGATGCATGAGATCGGAGGTCCTGGTTTCATATTCCGCGCTTGAGGTCATGGATGCGTACTGGTGAGGAGTATCATACTAGAACGAAACAGACATCCAGTCCATCTAACTTTTCAATGATGATGTAACATTGATCCATTATTCATAATCTCAACCAAATCTTAACAATATCTACAACCTTTTACTAATATGAATAATAATCTCCATATAAATATAATCTCTATAACCCTATACTCATAATTATTGTGTACTCATTAGTAACTAGCTTCAAGATGAATTTCCTGAAGTTTTAATGAGAAGCCATGACCACCAGTGTAGTTCGATTGTCACTGAAGACAATGGTGAACGGTCGATCAATATCATGAATTGGTTGAAATTAGACGTGAACATTGTTGAATGTTGGCTAAGTGATCTACAAGTTAAGCGTTCGCCCAAGAAACCAAAAGTGCTAGGTTCAAGTTCCTATGGTGTGGAATAATGAATGTACACTGATGAAGAGTATCATTCTAGAACAAGACGGTTATTTAGTCCATCTAGGTTTTCAATGATCAAATATGTACACATATCTGTCTATATATATATAGACTTTAAGAACTCATGTGACTTTTTATGAATAACAGTCATAAAACTAAAGTCATAAAAATTCATTCATAACAATCACATCAAAACACACATAGGCAAACAAACAAGGAAACCAACAAACAATTCCTAATCCAAAATAAGACACATCAATATAGGCAAATAGATATTTCCATTGTTAGTTTATACCTACCTACATAGTTACATATATATACCCTTAGTATTAGTATCATTATTACTATTATTATTATTGATATATATTGTTATTGTATAATGATAACAAATTGTTAGATGGTGGTTGGAGGTAGTCGACATGAAACCCTGGTCACGGGTTTCGTGCGACTTAGCACTGGTCAACAAGGTGTACATGTAGTCTTGAGGGAACTGGTGCTCCCTGACTAATTCGATCTCGTGTCACCTAACTTCATATTCAGAGACGTTACCACTGAGCTATGCGGGCCGCGACTGACCTTCTGTAGGACTGAGATGTAATCACAATTGATTGATCACTGGGTAGCGATCAATGTCATGAAGTGTCGAATCACCTAGACTGGTGTCCACATTGCAACATGGTCGATAGCATTCGATCTGCACTAATAAGAACTAGACACGCATAACATTGATCGCCACCCAGTGATCAATCAATTGTGATAACAAAGTGTATTCATAAAATGATTTGATTGTATAAATTCTAATAACTAATGGAGTCTCAGAAGGGGTTTTGTGGAGATTGTAGTCATTTCAAAAGTTGAGATCATGAGTTCATTGAAACTAGACCACCATGGAAAACCCGGAAGCACGATCCCGCAGGGTCATGGATGCACACTGCTGAGGAGTCTCACAATGAGACGGAACAGACGTCCAGTGCTTCCAGGTTTTCTATAGTGATCTAGCTTGAACTGACTCATGATTTCAACTATTGAAATAACTAATGGAGTCATTAATTTTTTTAGTTTTTTCCTTCGAAAAAAAGAAAAAAACAGAAATGAAAGAAACTAAGTCTATTCATTAGGTATGTAAACAATAAATTGATTTCAATGTTATATTAAATGTCCACTACTGTTCTATTTTTAAAAATAGAATGAAATGACGCTCTTTCATTGGACAATGAACAGCTGTTAGTACTGTTGTTGTTGTCGTTGATGTCGTATTCATTTCGGCGGTACATATACTAAAATTAGAACGATACAGAGAAGATTAGCATGGCCCCTATGCAAGGATAACACGTAAAATCATGTAGTGTTCCATATTTTCCACACTCCATTTTCATGTCCTAAATCCATACTACCTGTCATCACATCCACTCGGTGTGGTGACTGATGCCATCGAGCTTACTCACTCTCTATCCTTCCTGATTCACCAAGAGTGGGCTAAGAGGTCGGTCCTCAGAGTGACCACAGACTGACAAGTAGTGATCAATGAGTGGGTGAGGACATGTGACTGAGCGTTTGTTGTTGTTCCTCTTCTTCGTCTTTTTCTTGTTGTTTTAATGGTATAGTTAGTTTTATTTTATTAAACTATGTGAAAAGCTTGTCATTATCTAATTGAGATTATAAATTTTAATATTGAAAAAAGTATTTTGTTTTAATGTTTCAGCAGTATTATAAATTATGCAATTACTGATGATTGAGCGGTTTACGCTTCTCCACGAGAAGTCAGTCAGTCAGCTACAACGTAGGACCAGACACATATATGCATCGGTCCAGGTTGCCATACCACATTAGCACAGCAAGATGAACACCAGATACATAGGAGTGGTTAGGTCAAAGGTGGTAATATATAGGAGAAAGATTGCATATGAGGATACAGTACAGGAAGAAAGAATTAGTTCGTAGAAAGAAAGATATGAAGTAATTTTAATCTCTTAGTTTAAAGGAAGACAGGCAGTGTATACACCGACGCCATTGTGATCGATTCTGAGTCATTTCACACACAATCTCCAACCATTGGTTACGATAGTCACGCGGACCCCAACCAAGTAGTCTGCATCTACCAACATGGCTCAGACTAGAGGTTAGTGATTTCAAGGACTGATGCCACGTTTTGGTTTGGCCGCCCCTAACTTTCTTCCAACCATCCCGAACACCGGTTAGCATTGCACGTCGTGGTAATCGGTGTTCGGGCATACGTAACACGTGGCCCAACCATCTCAGTCGATGATGATTCACAACCTCATCAACTGATTCACCATCATCCTCTAATACCCTACGTCTAACCTCACTATTATTCACCCGGTGATCCCAACAGACGCCAGCAATATTAATTAAACAGGAATTCAATGATTCGATGCTTTTTTTTTATGGATGATAGATAAGTCACTGACTGATGTTTGATCATATGTCTGTTTGTATCTTCGCATTGATGTTTAGGATTGCAATTGATCAATCTCATATTTACATATGTGCATACTGTGCGGATTGGCTCGATATTGCCTTAATTCACAAGAATTTTAAACATAAATGGATAGTGTCTAGTAGTGGACTTCACAATTCATGTTTCATCCTATTTAAAGCTAGTTAGTTGCTTCTCATGCTTCTGACTTATGGCAGTATCAAGGCAATCTGAACAGGAGGTACATTTGTCAATAACAGACTGATTAATTGCGGTCCTAAACATCAATGGGAACATTCAAATAAACAATGAGAAATAAATTTAAACTTCACCCCATTGCACAAGCTAATGTTTAACTAGACTCACTAGCTAAGTGGATAACGTAATATCGTTTGAGGCGAATGGTTATTTATTTATTATTTGTTTGAACATATAGATGTTGGTACAAGTACGCACAAAACAGATATGCGTCACACAAATCAAATGAGATTTATGTGAGGGCTGGGATACTGCTCGAGCGCCCAAAACGAAGCAGGTGGTTTTCTTAGGGGGCCACATACGGAGCCTTCGACATAAAGGTCTGATTCACAAGGCAGTGGAACATCGTAAGGAGATGCAGTCCCATGGTAGCCGGTGACCAACAATATGTTCGGACACCATTTTACCCTCAGGATACTGGAACCCATGTGCACAATTGGTTTGGAATCAGGGTTTTCCAACTTCCCTAGATGAACTCTCCGTGTCAACCAACCCGGTTATAACGCTGTATATTCACTTTTCATCCTCTCAATTTCGTAAACAACAGTGATGTCGCGAGAAAACAGTGATTAGGACTTCCCTGGCAGTGGTTATATGCACGTGGCCATGTGAGAGCATTTGGAGAGGGAGAGTTGACTCCCCCCACTCTCGGCCGTACCAGGGCATTTAGTGGCGATTGGTAGTGGGTAGTGAGTCCAAATGTAAACAACTCCGGGATGAAGGTACATCCAGTCGACAAGCCCCAAATAGGACAAAGCGCGTAACTTGGATTCCACTGCCAGTCACTATCCATTTCGGCTTATAATGTTTGATCACATGGTTTTAAATATAAAATATAACTCAAATCTTGATGGACGAATGTTTGTGTAATTTTTGAAGTTGAGTAATGATGACAATAAACGTATCAGCTTATACTTTGTTTGAGATAAGATGTTAACATTGAGAAATGATTATTTCCCATCTGTCTTCAGAGAAGGAATGATTTCTGTTGGTCATTTAATAGTAAGTTTAATATATTAAATATTCGATTAGTGATGAAATCTGAGATATATCTTTCTTATTATTTAGAGCCCATCAATTGGATGTACTTGTATCTTAGTGTGAATGTTTACTATGAAACTCTAGTTAACGAGTTTTAAAAATAGGTGAGACATACGTCCCAGACTCTGTTTGCAGTTATTAATTACATAAGCCTGTTACTCCCAATGGAACATAGGCCACCGACCAGCATTCTACAACTCACTCTGTCCTGGGACTTCCTTTCTTATTTTATCCAAATGTTGTTCATTCTTCTCATGCGTTTCTCCATTTCTCGGTGTAATGTGCTCTTAGTTGTTCCTCTTCTCATTTGGCCTTGAGAATTCCAAGTGAGGGCTTGCTTTCTGGCGCAGTTGGTTGCTTCCCTCAACACCGCCTGGAGCCCCTCAGGAGCTACTGGCGGTCACAAGCCCAGACAAAGGAGGAGGGTTGGTCATGAAGTTAGCAATTTCATCCAGTAGAAAACTAACTCGCTAAAAAAAACTAACCAGAAAAAATAATTCAAACAATTTAAACTCTGCCCTGGGAGTTAGGTCTTCATTTAGAAGAGTTATGACACCTCATGGTGAAAGCTGAGTTCCTTCGGAAGTTGTGAGTTTGAGGCCCCTTCTGACAGCCAGAACAATCAATAATTCAGGTACATGGAATGCTCTTACAATATAAGAGATTGGGAGAGTCTTCCAAATTGCTGAAGATATGAAGAAATACAAGCTGGAAGTGCTTGGAATCCGTGAAATGCAGTAGATGCCGGTTGGACTTGCAGTTATATTCTTAAACTCGTAACTAAAGACTATATTGAGGTAATTCACACAGGATGTACACATGGAAACAGAGAATGATCATTTTCAGTAGTGAATATCAAATATGGGGAATCACAATACCTTATTAATACATCTGAAGTTAACTTTAAAAGTTTTTTTCAGTTCTGGATCGTGGAGATTGTTGAATCTCATTGAAACCATGAAACGATCAATATTGGACCACCATTATAAACCTGGGCATATTGGACGGACGTTTCATCCTAATAAGGAATTCGTCAGTAATGCGCAACCATGATCCCTCAAGTGGGATTAGAACCCATGCGAACGCTTGACATCTAGACCACTGAGCCATCATCGAAAGGTGTTAATATCTAACTTCAACCAATCCAAGATATTATTTGATCATCTTCCTTTAGATGCTAGGTCAGTGGTCTGGAGGTTAAGCGTTCGCGCGCAATATAGAAGGTCGTGAGGTTTGAATCTCCCGTGTAGGATCATGGCTGCACACTACTGACGACTCCTATACTAGGACGAAGCGGCCATTCAATGGTTATCTAACATTCATCCATTCTTTTTTATTGAGATTATGAACTAATTGATGTTGAACCACCATTGAAAACCTGGAAACATTGAACAGCCATTTCGTCCCAGTAAGAGATTCGTCAACGAGGCCCATCTATGATCCCTCACACGAGATTAGAACCTACGAACTTCCACTTCACAAGCCAACGTTTAACCTTTAAACCAATTAGCCAGCATCCAACAGTGTTCATGTTAACTAACCTCAACTAATCCATGAAATTTCGCGACCATCTTCCATTATACTAAGGTAGATACCTATCTTTATCATCCATTCATGATATCATTTGAAATTCCATTAGTATTTAAACTATTCTTTTTTCACTGATTGAAATCATGAGTCAATTGAAGCTAGAACACCATGGAAAACCTGAAAGCACTGGATGGCCGTTTCGTCCTAGTATAGGACTCCTTAGTGGCAGTGCGCATCCACGATCCCGCAACCCGAGAGATCCAAACCCAGGACCTATCAGTCTCGCGCCAGGCGCTTAACCAACTAGACCACTGAGATGGTCGATATCCAACGATGTTAATGTTTAACTTCAACCAATCCACCAAAATATCCAGGGTCTTTAAATAGCATAACAGACAATTTATAGCTTATATTATCATTTCATAGATTATACATTTACATTGCAAACAAAAAAAAAGAATGTCTATCAGACAATTGTCTATTCAGTATGTGTTTTTTTGTTTCGTTCCATTTATTCATTTGACATAATAATCTACTTTAAGTACTGTAATTTTTCTCACAATACATGAATGGATTTTAGAAACAAAGAGATGGAGAGAGGAGGGGGAGAGAGGGGGGATAAAGAGGGGGGAAAGAGTAACCCTCTGTTGCTTGTTATTACAATAAAGTACAGTTTTTTTTCTTGTTGTTGTTGTCTATGCGTACATTAAATGTATTGAATGTATAGACTGGTCATTTTACAAATCTATGTATATCATCTATGTGTATATTATGCTTGAATAATTTACATTCTTCCGGTGATATAAAAACAAGAATCAGTGATGATGAAGAAGAAGAAGAAAAAGAAAAAGAAGAAAAAGAAAAGAGAAAAATGATAAAAATGAGTTAGAATGAATAAGAAATGGAAATAGTTTGAAAAACGTACGACATTTAGTGTAATACAAATCAAATCAATACAACAGTTTCATAATGTGTAGTTTATATCATCAGTTGACTTTCGTTAGATAACAAGTAAAAACTATGTGGAAAAAAAAGGTCTAGACAGCTGGTTTCTATTGGTATGATACAGCTTGATAGTAATGTAGATCCATGATTTCATCAAGGAATGAACTTAAGATCTTCAGATTTTGGAGTAAGAACTTGATCAGAAAAACAACTAAGTTGATATGTTTCCAAATGCCTTGGTACGGGAGAGAGTGGAGAGAGTCAACTCTCTCTATCGAAATGCTCTCACATGGTCACGCGTATATAGCCTCGGCAAGGGAAGTCCTACTCACTGCCTTCTCGTGGCGGGGGTGTTGCTTACAAAATTAAGAGGATGAAAAGTGAATATACAGCGTTTTAACCGGGTTGGTTGACACGGAGAATTCATCTAGGGAAGTTGGAAAACCCTGATTCCAAATCAATGGTACGCATGGACTCCAGGATCCTGAAGGAACAAATGGCGTATGAACCAATCGTTGGTCATTGGCTACCATGGGACTGTATCTCCTTACGTTGCTCCAATGCCTTATGGATTAAACCTTTAGGTCAAATACTGGCCTTCTAAGAAAACTACCTGCTTCGGTTTGTGCACCTGGACAGTAACCCAGCCCTCATACAAATCGAATGATTTATGTTGCGTATATCTTTTTGATGTCTCCTTGTACAGATGTTTATGGGTTTAGATAAATAAATAAATAAATGAACTTACAAATGACTGATCATTGATCAATAAATAATTTCATGTTCTTCTAGTTCTTTCATGGTGATTAAGTTCTACTCATTAAATTTCCAATGTACTCATTAGTTTAAATGATACATACACTATGTTGAGTTATTTGGTAACTAGAAATAATCAATAAGGAATCTTACTTGATCTAGTTTTGACGTTATTTAACACTCATCAACAAGAAATCATTATAATCTTTAGGGAATTATTATCCTTTATGAGATTCAGGTATCTATATCGTCACCCCAGTTTCACTGTCAAAGACGTTACCACGGTGATTAGATGGTGGTTGGAGGTAGTCGACAGGAAACCCTAGAGCCGGATTTCATGCTACTTGGCACTTGTCAACAGGATGTACCTGTAATCTTTGAGGGAACTGGTGCTCCCTGACTAATTCGATCTCGTGTCACCCAGCTTCAAAGTCAAAGACGTTACCGCTTTGTTATCCAGCCCACAACTGATCTCCTGTAAGACTGAAATGTATCCACAATGGATTGATCTCAGAATACTTTAATTATGAACAAATCAATATATTATAATATCGATCCATAATAACAATAATAATAATCTGTTTTTCACTTCTTCCTATTCAAGTGTCAATTAGTTAATGAGGTAAACATGTTACCTCTCACAATAACCCTTTAATAATAATAATAATAATAATAATAATAATACTATAATAGACAAATTGTCCTGTTTAAAGCTTATAAATAGGATAATTTTTTTCCCCATATCCAACCTAGTGATAAAATATGATTATGATTATCCATCTTAGTAAAAATAAAAAAATAAAAAAATCTGAAATAAACAATTTTTAGGAGAAAAAAAATTTTTTTTTGTTTTTTTTTCTTTCTCTAAAACAAAAAAAAGGTGACATTTAATTCTGAATTCATCAAGATGATGATGGTGGTGATGATGATGATGATGATGATGATGATGATATTCATTGAATCTAAGAGAAAAATTAAAGGATAAAAATGCGATGTGCGTGTGTGTGTGCGCGCGTGTGTGTGTGTGCGTGTGTGTTATAGTTTGATGAGAAAAATAAAATAAAATTACAACCTATGAATATTGAAATAATCCAGGATATCAGTTCAGTAGTTTACAAGTTAAGCGTACGATCATGAAACTGAAAGTTATAGGTTCGAATCCCTTTTGGTGTAAGATCATAGATAAGCATTATTGAGAAGTCCTATACTACAATGAAATGGTCATCTAGTACTTTGAAGTTAGATGGTGGTTGGAGGTAGTCAACAAGAAACCCTGGACACAGGTTTCGTGCTACTTGGCACTTGTCAGCAAGGTGTATCTGTAATGTTCAGAGAACTGGTGCTCCTTTGCGGATTTGATCTTGTGTCATCCAGCTTCACAGTCAGAGACGTTACCAGTGAGCTATCCAGACCGCGACCGACATCTTGTAGGACTGAGATTTAATCACAATTGATTGATCACTAGGTGGTGATCAATCTCATGCTTGTCTAGTCCTTATTAGTGCAAATCGAATGTTATCGATCAAGTTGCAATGTGGCCACTAGTCTAGGTGACTCGACACTATGTGCACTATGTGTGATCAATCAGTTGTGAGTACTTTGAAGTTTTCAATAGTGGTCAAATATTGATTTATTCATGATGTCAATCTGAAATTTTATACATACATTTTTTTCTAATGATTGAGATCATGAAGCTAGATCATCATTGAAAACCTAGAAGCATTGGATGACTGTTTTGTTCTATTGTGGGACTCCTCAGCAGTGCACATTATGTATGTGTTATGAAAAATATATATCATAAAAGAGGCAAGTTAATGACTGTGTAGTATAAGTAAACGCTATTTGTATCACTCATGATTTCAACCATTGAAATTACTGTAATATCCACAAAAACCCCTCCTCATATTAATCAACATATGATCACTAGTGACTGGTTTCAAGAGGAATTTCTTGGAGTTCTAGTGAGAAGCAGTGAATAGTGGAGTTCAACCGGGTCAGTTGTGAGATAGTAACTCACTGAAGACAATAGTGGATGTGTGGCTCAATTTCGTGGATTAGTTTAAGTTAGACATTAACACCATTGGATTTCGGCTAGCTCAGTTGTCTAGAAGTTAAGCGTTCGCGTGTGGGACTCGTCAGCAGTGCCGATCCTAGAGCCGACTGACGTTAGACATTAGCACCGTTAGATAACGGCTCATTAGTCTAGAGATCATATGTAAATAAAAATTGATGATTGAATTAATGGGTCAATTAAAACTAGACCATCATGGAAAACCTAGAATCACTGGACAGGCGTTTCATCCTGGCATGGGACTCGTCAGCAGTGCACATCCATGATCCCACTCCTCGAGATTCGAACCCAGGACCTATCAGTCTCGTACGCGCACACTTAACCTCTAGACCACTGAGCCGGCCGATATCGAACAGTGTTAATGATGTCTAGCTTCAACCAACCAGTTAATTAATCCACGTCAATTCTTCAATTAACAATGTAGAACAATTCTGAAGAATAAGACGTTGGTTGGAGGTAGTCAACAGGAAACCCTGGGACCGTGTTTCGTGCTACTTGGCACTCGTCAGCAAGGTGTACCTGTAATCATGAGGGAACTGATGACTCCTGACGGACTCGAACCCATGTCACCAAGCTTCACAGTCAGAGATGTTACCACTGAGCTATTGTGACCGTAACCGACCTCCTGTAAGACTGAGATATAATCACAATTGATTGATCACACATAGTGCACGTAGTCTCGAGTCACCTAGACTAATGACCACATTGTAATTTGATCGATAGCATTCAATTTGCACTAAGAAAGACTTGACACCCATGACATTGATCACTATTCAGTGATCAATCCATTGTAAGTTCTGAAGAATGACCTACATATGTTCAACTTGTTAGAAATAGATAAACGGGTATATCTATTTTGAATTATTGAATTGGGAAAACTTGTATGTGAAGATATACCATCAAATGTTAGTTAGATGTATGGGAATGAAATTATGAAATTCAGTAAACTAGTTTTATAGGAATTCATATGTACAGTTAATGGATACATTTAAAAAGAAACACAACAATTTTATGGTTTTCTTCAATATTACCCCAATTTTAAGCCAATTGTATGTTTAAAACTCATTAAATGGTGTTAATATCCTTTTGATGTGTATCATTTACTATTAATTAACTATATTTGAATAGTTGAAATCATGAGTCAATTGAAGCTAGAACACCATGGAAAACCTAGAAGCATTGGACAGCTGTTTCGTCCCAGTATAGGACTCTTCAGCAGTGCGCATCCACGATCCCGCAGGGTGCGGGATTTCTTTGATGGTCTAGCTTCAATTGACTCATGATTACAACAAGTGAAATTTCTAAAAAATCTCCACAAAACTCATTTTGATATATTTGAATAGTTGAATTCATGAATCAATCTAATCAATGGAAAGAATTGGATAGCCATTTTGTATTAGTATGCGACTTCTCAACATTACACATCCACGATCCTAAATCAGAGAGACTCGAACTTATCACCTTCAATCTTATGCATGAACTCTTGATCTCTAGATCATTGAGATGTTATCCAACGGTGATAACGTCTAACGTCAATCGGCTATGGATTCAAGTTCTGTGTGAGGGATCGTGAGGTGTCATTTTCTAAGATGAAATGGTCATTGAATGTATCGAGATTTTTAAATGGTGATCTAGCTTAGATCGAATCATGAAATCAACTATCAACTAACTACTACAATCTCAACAAATCTCGATTCTGATAATTAACTAGATATATGCTAACTAACTTTCACTGAAATATAACCGAATTAGGTATCAATTGAAGCCTGCTACCATCCAGAAGATGCAAGTGTTTATTAATAGTTGTCTACGCAAAATGCTTCTGATCCGTGGGCCAGACGCTTTCAGTAAAAACCTATAGTGAGACAGAACAAACCAGATCCCAGCAGAGGAAGAAATCAGGAAGAAGCGCTGGAAGTGGATAGGACACACATTGAGGAAAGCACCCAACTGCGTCACAAGACAAGCCCTCACATGGAATCCTGAAGGTCAAAGGAAAAGAGGAAGACCAAAGAACACATTACGTCGAGAAATGGAAATAGACATGAGAAAAATGAACAAGAATTGGATGGAATTAGAAAAGAAGGCGGAGGACAGAGTGGGTTGGAGAATGCTGGTCTGCGGCCTATACTCCATTAGGAGTAACAGGCGTAAGTAAGTAAGTAATAGTCGTGTATTTCATATTCACTACCATCTAAACTTTTGAGGCTGAAAACTATCAGTTATCAAAAATATTTGCTTAGCTTTTATAATGTTATGATAGATGATTTGAAAGAGGATAAGTTTTGGATAAGTTATCGTTGATTACTGCATCTAGAGATTGGATTAAAGGGACCCATTATTGCTAGTATAGGCAAAATTTACAACACTATGGTAGGTTATCTGAATACTTACTGTATGGAGAGTTTTTATTTGCTAGAACTTTCAGTACTACACTTCATCAAACGATGGATAATATTTCCTTTAAATGAAAGATTGCTTAATTACTTAGGCTTATTACTCCCAATGGAACATAGGCCACTGACCAGCATTCTACAACTCATTCTGTTCTGGGCACTTCTTTCTAGTTCTAATATCTAGACAGTTGTTTTGAGTTCCAGATGTTCTTCAGTTGTAAATATCTCCGCCTAGAGCCCTTCTTGGGTTACTGCCGGTTTCAAGTCGGAATAAAGGTAGAGGTTTGGGCATACGGTTTGCCACCCCATCCTGTAGAAAACTAACTCGCTAAAAAAACGCTAACCAGAAAAAATAATTCAAATGAAAGATTAATAAACTACGTGTTGTGTCTGTACAGCCTGTTATCCCCTCATATATTCTCTTCAGTGAATCGTCCGATCATACAGTAAGATAGATATTATCGGTAACAATGAATTCTTGTTTCATGGTATTGTGAATCGGTTAAAATTGATCAAAACTTCAAGTAACTAGATACTGACACAGTTGTCTAACATTAAAAAAACTTTATGATCTTGATCTTGACCCCTTGTAAATTCATATGTGTTCAGTATTAAGTAGTGCCAGAAATAGAGTGAAATTACTGTCCATTGGTTTACTAGTTTTCAACAGTTTATTAGTTATGATTTAAGTAAATAGACGAGTCCATAATAGGACGAAACGCGCCAAACTAGATTCCACTACTAGCCATTATCCATCATTACTTACAAATTGCTTATGAATTAAGGTAATATCGAGGCAATACGCACAGTATGCACATATGCCAATAACAGACTGATCAATTGCAGTCTTTGAACCTCAATGGGAAGATACAAGCCAAACAATACCAAATGAATAATATTATAGGTTCAATCCCTTAAAGATCTTGAATCCAAACTACTGAAGAGTCTTATACCATAATCAAATAACTATCTATTGTTATAATAAAAAGATAAACGTTTACAATGATCTCATTTACTTTCTAATTCATTTGGTACTATTTGCTTATATTAGGACTCAGTAACTAAATTTTGAGATAGTGGAGAAGATTTGTAGCTTAGGTGGATGATTTTGATGAAGTTTTGTTCTTTGAGCTGGAAGTGACTTTTATCGGAAGTTTGTGTTCGTGATGATATCGTTCAGAAGAACGATGAAAGCTCCACGACCAAACTATCCAACTCAGAGAACAAAACTCCATCAAAATCAATAATTTATATTTATTTATTTTAACACATAGATGTTGGTACAAGGAGGCACCAAATACATATGCGCCACATAAATCATTCGATTTGTGTGACGGCTAGGATACTGCCCGGGTGCCCAGAACGAAGCTGGTGGTTTTCTTAGGGGGCCACACCCGAAGCCTTCGACTTGAAGGTCTGTGGAGTCACCTAAGGAGATGCAATCCCATGGTAGCCGGTCACCAACAATTGGTTCATACGCCATTTGTTCCCGCAGGATATTGGAGTCCATGTCCACCATTGGTTTTTGAACCGAATAAAGCACCGGACATTCGCTTTTCATCCTCACAATTTCATAACCAACACCCCCCGCCACGAGAAGGCAGTGAGTAGGACTTCCCTGGTAGAGGCTGTATACGCGTGGCTGTGTGAGAGCATTTCGAGAGGGAGAGTGGGCCCACATCACTCTCAGCCATACCAGGGCATTTGGGGGCCAAAATCAATAACTAAATAGATAACATAATGACGTTTGAAGTGAACAATATTGGGTTCGAATCAATCTCGGAGTGAACATCAACTCTGAGATCTAAGTACATCTCTCCGACAAGTCCCAAATAGGATGAAATGCACTCTATGCTAGATTTCATTACTAGTCACCATCTCATCTTTGTTTATTTGTCTTCAAATTCATTAACTAGATTAATGTTACATATTAATCTGATTTATATCACTCACACACACATACACACACAATACACATAAAATAGATTCGTTTTCATTGTCATTCATTTAATCTTTATTCAAATGACCTTTATATCAAATAGAATGTTGCATAGAAGGTCTTTTCGTTACTAATATGACAATAAGTATAAGTCTAGACGACAAAAGTCTACAAATCGTTTGTGATGTAACCATTTTAAGACCACACACACACACACAACACAATTACATTCTATCAATAGAGATTGTTGATTTGTTATGACATTTGTTTATGGTATTTGAAGGAATGAAGAAGGAGAAGAAGAAGCAGAAGAAGAAGAAGGAAAGAAGACGAGTATTATTGTATAACGTGCAGATCTATTCCGCATAAATGATTTTATGACTGATATTCAATTGAAAGGTTAGTTTAAAGTGTAAAAAACGGAAAGAGAGAAAAAAAGTACATGACTGTATGTGTGTGTGTGTGTCTGTTGGTATGTTGTAGGTATGTTGAAACGACCTTAATAAACCAATTTGCCATAAATTAGTAGTTGAATAGTTGAATTCATGAGTCAATTAAAGCTAGATCATATCATGAAAAACCTGGAAGCATTAAATGACTGTTTCGTCCTATTATGAGACTCTTCAGTAGTATGTATTCATCATCCTGCCTCGTGAGATTCGAATCTAGGACCTATGAATCTCGTGAGCTAGTATTTAACCTCTAGACTACTGAGCTGACCGGCATCCAATGTTGTTAACGTCTAATTTAAACTAATTCATGAAATTGAGCGACACATCCACTATTGTCTTCAGTGAGTTACTATCCCACAACAGATCCGTCTGAACTTCACTGTTCACGACTTCTTACTAGAAATCCAGGAAATTCTTCTTGAAGCCAGTCACTAGTGACCATATGTTGATCAATATGAGAAGGGGTTTTTGTGGATATTATAGTAATTTCAATGCTTTAAATCATGTTTCAATTAAAACTAGATCATCATGAAAAACCTGGAAGCATTAGATGACTGTTTCGTCCTAGTATGGAACTCCTCAACAGTACGTATTCACGATCCTGACTGCGGGATTCGAACCGAGAACCTATCAGACTCAATAATTCATCTATTAAATGACTATAATATTTACAAAAACTTCTTTCTGATAATAAACATTAGTATCGTGTACATTGATAACAGTTGTAATATCAATCTATTGTATTGTGAAAGACTGAATAATCTTTGTTCAAATATGAATGGTTCCTAAGTATATACTATCAAATATTTTATTCTTTGACTAGAAAACAGCATTTTCCATGGATACCGTTTTCGTTTCATTAATGTTAGTTAATTGAAGGTAGATAGAAGGAAGTGTTGAATATATTTGAGACAGTATCATTTGCTTTCACTAAATTGTTTTGAATAATGACTGATCCAAGTATTGATACAAATTAATGGTTAACTACTAACTAATATCGTGTTGGTTTAGTGACTAGCTTCGTGAGAGAATTCTCGGAGTTCTAGTTAGAAGCTAATCCATGTCGGATAGAGACAGATATCTACCTCAGTACAATGGAAGATAGTCGCGAAATTTCGTGAATTGGTTAAAGTTAGACATTAACATTATTCGATGCCGACTCAGTTGTCCAGTAGGTTAAGCGTCCGCCTACGAGAATGAAGGCTCTAGGTTGGAATCGCGCGAGTGTGATCGTGTATGCGCACCGCTGAGGAGTCTCACAATAAGACGAGACCGCCGTTCAACTCAATAATTGAGTGATATCGAATTTAATGCGAAACTAGAAAGTTTACAACTCGATACAGTTCGAGGGTTAGGAATGAGTCCTATAATAATATGTAATTGCTGTGTTTAACTATTTTTCTACTGATACTAATATTTCATACGTAGATCAATTTTGTATACATAGTCTGAAATCTAAAATAATGATTGTAACCATAGTGGTTAACAGTGGAATCCAAGTTGCTTGCTTCGTTCTAGTTGGGACTCGTCAACTGGATATACCTACATCCTACAGTTGATATTCACTCCAAGACTCGAACTCAATACAGTACTATTCACTTCAAACATTATCACATTATCCTCGTAGCTATTAAATCCGAATAGCCAGTTGCTTGTACAAATAATACCAAATGAATTTAATGCTTATAACTATCTAACAATAGATAAAGTTTACTGTGATATTACTTATCTACTTACTTACGCCTGTTACTCCCAGTGAAGTATAGGCCGCCGATCAGCATTCTTCAACCGACTATGTCCTGCGCCTTTCTTTCTAGTTCTATTCAATTAATATTCATTCTTCTCATGTCTGTCTCCATTTCTCGACGTAATGTGTTCATTGGTCTTCTTCTTCTCCTTTGGCCTCGAGAATTTCAAGTTAGAACTTGCCTTGTGATACACTTAGGTGCTTTCCTCAATGTTTATCATATCCACTTCCAGCACTTCTACCTGGTGTATTCATCCACTGGTTTGTTCTCCCACAGTAGGTTGTTGCTGATAGTTGCTGATAGCCAAAGGATCCGAAGTACTCTGTACAGAAAACTGTTAATAAACACTTGTATTTACTGAATGATGGCTTTCGTCTTTCTCCAGGTTTCCGCCACATACAGTACAACTGTCTTGGCATTTATATTGAAAATGCTGACTTTGGTGTTGATTGACAGAGAGTTGTTTTGAGTTCCAGATGTTCTTCAGTTGTAGTTATGCTACTCTTGCTTTTCCGACCTATGCCGTCACCTCTGCATCAGATCCATCCTGTTCATCAATGATGTTGCCTAGATATGTAAAGGTTTTTACATCTTCCAAATCGTCTGCGTCAATTGTGATTCGGTTGTTGCATGTTGTGTTGTATGGGAAGATCTTGCATTTCCCTTTATGTATATTGAGACATACTGCTGCTGAGACCGCTGCTATACTGGTCGTTTCTCCTGCATTTGTTGTTGAGTGTGCGATAGAATAGCCAGATCATCTGTGAAGTCTAGATCGTCCAACTGTATCCTAACTGTTCATTGTATCGCATGCTTCCCTTCAGATGTTGACGTCTTCATAATCCAGTCGATTACCATGAGAAAGCGAAAGAATGAGAGTTAACAACCTTGTCTGACACCTGTCTTTACTTCGAACGAGTTTGTCAACTGTCTTCCATGTACTATTACTGTTATATAACTGAACGTTATTTCGTTTATAGTAGATAGATCATCTATCCCAAAACTTTTCTTTAATTACAAATAAAGCCGACTAATATCACAACCTTATTACACACAACATTATCTGATTCAAAGTCCCATGTATAAACTCATATCCTTGAAAGAATGTGCTTCTATTTATCTAAATTGAAATTCTATCCCGTTTTCCTTTTATTCTTTTCCTTCTTCTTCCTCTTCTTCTTCTTCTTCTTAATATAGAAATCATCTTAACATTGTTAGTTATCATTATAGTAATTTTAATGGTTAAGATCATGAGTCCGTTGAAGGTAGACCATCATGGAAAACCTGAAAGCACTGGACGGCCGTTTCGTCCTATTGTGGAACTTCTCAGTGGCAGTGCGTATCCACGACCTCGCTCCCTACAAGATTTGAACACAAAACCTACTGGTTTCGCGCTTCCATGTTTTCCATGATGTTCTAGCTTCAACGGACTCATGATCTTAACCATTGAAATTACTATAATATTCACAAAACCCATCTGATAGTTATCATTATAGTCAATTCATATGTTCCTTTCATTGAATCTTATACATTAAATCTATAGGTCATGTCAAATAGGATTTTTTTTCTTTCTTAAATCATTGAACAGAAGGCATCAATCTATCAAACATGATTAAAATCTATAATTATGTGAAGTTAAAATGTATTCAACATTGTAAATGGATTATGACAAACAAACAAAATTATAGGAGAGTTAAGTTGAGCTAAACGAGTTGGAAAATAGATTACTAGGTAAATAATGATAGATAATATAAACCGTATTGATCAATGTTGAAACTGTTTGGCAGTGTGTATCCACAACACTGTTCGTAGGATTCGAACCTACCACATTAATCTCTAGATTATTGAGCTGGTATTCAACAATATTAATGTCTGTTTTCAATCACTCCACAAGCTAATCCCTGTCATATAGAAATAAATATCTATCTCAGACAATGGAAGATGATCACATATGTGACCGAAGGTAGAAAGGTTCTAGTCCTTTTTGTGTAGTATCGTGGATTTACGTTGCTCAGGAGTTATATACTAGTACAAAACGACCATTCGAGTTTTACATGATGATCTAGCTTTAATCGAATCAAGAGTTCAACTATTAAATTATTACAACCTTCAAGTTTTCTATTATTCGTAAATATATTATAGATGATATGTAATAATTGAATTAAGTCAAATACTACTACTACTCACACTACTGATGGTTAGAGACCCTGAATGACATGGCTTAAAGTCGTTTGCAATGGCGCAGGTGCATCCACTCTTTGTGTTCCCCAAAATTCTAATCTTCTGAATTCTTCATGTACCTTTAATTTTCCTCTTTGCAAATTTATTTCACTGGATTATACTCTTTAAATAACATCTCCAAACCCTAATCTTACCGATTACTGCTTATACTCTTACTATCTCTACCACTATGGGATTTGAATCGACAACTGCATCTCTGTGCTAATGTGGTATGGCAACTCGAACTGATGTACGTACGTACGAAGTTCTACGTTGTTACTGACTGACTCACACTACTACTACAACCACCACCACCACTACTACTACGACTACTACTACTACTACTACTACTACTACTACCACTAGTACTACCACCACCACTACTACCACTGCTACCACTACTACTACTACTACCACTAGTACTACCACCACCACTACTACCACTGCTACTGCTACTACTACTACTACTACTACTACTACGACTACTACTACTACTACTACTACTACCACTAGTACTACCACCACTACTACTACCACTGCTACCACTACTACTACTACCACCACTAGTACTGCCACTACCACCACCACCATCACTACTACTGCCACTACCACTATTATAATGATAATAATCCTGACATTTGTTCTAGTTTTATGTATTTGTTTGTTTATATCACCGATAAACTGAATCATAACTAAAAAGAGATACATATATCTATGAAAGTAATACATTTATATTGTCTATGTTAGTATAATACACACTATTGAACATTAAAATAACATAAACCGTTAAATTTCAAATTTGGCGCATTATGAACAAGATATAAATTTAAACAACAACAAGTAAATAAATAAACATTTAAAAAAAAGGACAAATATTGGGCATAAATAAATAAATAAACAATCTTTTCTATAGATTAAATATATTCAGATAAATTTATTCATAAATTATTCATTAGTTCAAATAGATCTAATTCAATTATAGTTTATTATATTGAATAGTAGACAACTATTCATCTATCTATCTATCTATCTATCTATCTATCTATCTATCTATCTATCTATCTATCTATCTATCTATCTATCTATCTATCTATCTATCTATCTATCTATCTATCTATCTATCTATCTATCTATCTATCTATCTATCTATCTATCTATCTATCTATCTATCTATCTATCTATCTATCTATCTATCTATCTATCTATCTATCTATCTATCTATCTATCTATCTATCTATCTATCTATCTATCTATCTATCTATCTATCTATCTATCTATCTATCTATCTATCTATCTATCTATCTATCTATCTATCTATCTATCTATCTATCTATCTATCTATCTATCTATCTATCTATCTATCTATCTATCTATCTATCTATCTATCTATCTATCTATCTATCTATCTATCTATCTATCTATCTATCTATCTATCTATCTATCTATCTATCTATCTATCTATCTATCTATCTATCTATCTATCTATCTATCTATCTATAATTCACATGAAATATGAGATAATAAACAGTTAGTTAGTTAGTTAGTTAGTTGGTTAGTCGAAAAGTCGATTAACTAGTTGGTTAGTTGGTTGGTTGGTTACTTCGTTAATCGACAAGTCAGTCAGCTAGTCGGTTAGTTACTTAGTTTTTTGACAATTGATTGGAGAAATATAATCATTTTCATTATATTTGTGTGTGAATTGTGATACTGCCCGAGTGCTCAAAACGAAGCAGATTTTCTTAGGGGGAAACACTCTGAGCTTTTTACCTAAAGGTCTAACCCACAATGTAGTGGAGTATCGTGAGGAGATGCAGTCCTATGGTAGCCGGTGACCAACGATTGGTTCATATGTCATTTGTTCTGTCAGGATACTGGAGTCCATGTGCACCATTGGTTTGGGATCTGGTTAAAGCGCCGGACATTCGCTGGTTGGAAAAAGCGGAGAGGTGGTCAGTGTATGACATGGTGTCGTGGTATGAAAGAAAGCTCCAAAAGGCTGGCTTGTGTTGGTCCTTCACGACTCCCTGGTTGGGGTCTGAGAGATGGTACAACACAGTGGCTAGAGACGTTATCAGATATAGCTCAGAATAGAAGCCAGTGGCGATCCTGTTGTAACCTTCTTTTACTTTCTTCATAAAAAGTGGTGGTATCTTCCTTAACTGAAAGATCTCTTCTGATTGTACCTTTCCGTCTCCCCCATTATTATTATTATTACGCTACCTTACACTAATCTGTTCGTTAATGTTCTTTTTTTACGCTCCTTACCTTTACTTGTTTTCCTTCTTTTCTACAAATTCTCATTGTTTTGTGTGGCGCATATGTAGTTGGTGCCCTCTTGTACCAATATTTATGTGTTCAAATAATAATGATAATAATAATAATAGTTGACAAGTCGGTTAGTTAGTTGGTTATGATATAAATTAGCAAACAAATTGAACGTCTATAATTCATTTCTTTTCGTGTATGGAATATGATACTTTAACTGAAGAGAACATTTTACTTGTTGACAATAAATTCTATCGCAATTTGATTACAAGGAATATATTCAATGAATATTTGAACAGTTGAATACATGAGTCCTAGTATGAGACTCCTCAGCAGTGTCTATCCATTATCCTACCCATGGAATTTCTTGGAGTTCTAATGACAAGCTATAACTAGTAGAGTTCAACCGTGTTTGTTGTGAGGCAGTTAATGACTGAAGACAATGGTGGATGGTGGTTCAACTTCGTGTATTAGTTGAAGTTAAACATTAACACGATTGGATACCGGCCGGTTCAGTTGTCTAGTAATTAAGCGTTCGCACACGAGACTGATAGGTCCTGCGTTCGAATCTCGCGAGGCGAAATCATGGATGCTCACTGCTGAGGAGGACAATACGACCATATAGTAGTTTCAGGTTTTCTATGGTGATCTAGTTCAAATCAACTCATGAATTCAACTATTAATTTACTACAATCTCCATAAAACCCTCTTTCTAATAATCTATAATTTCTTTGCAAGGGAAAAATATCGGTCATTAGAAAAGAAGACATCCGTTAACAACTTTGACATACCATACATTCTCACTTTGTGTGTGTGTGTGTGTGTGTTTGTGTATGAGCTCGACACAGGCGTATAACAATGGTATCTTACTATTAATATGATATTAGATTGAAGAGTAGATTTCTATGTATAACTTCAGGATTAAAAGTTTTGTATTGTTGTGTGCTTCTGGGAATGTAAATGTTTTTCTAGTGTAAGTTTTGTTTCATAAACTGACCTAACTTACTTAGTCATAATCAATCGACAGGAAATACTGGTTCTATATTTGTGTTAATATTAAGGGTATATATATATATATTGTATGGGATTTTAACCAGTGTTACACACAATACCATAATAAGAGACTTTACTATGGAATCATTCGAAACATGACTGATCTACTATTGGTCTGGGATTTTTCATATTAATTGATAAATGTGTAGTAAGTAGTGTTGTCACAATTGATTATGTGTCTAGTCCTTATTAGTGCAGATCGAATGCTATCAACCATGTTGCAATGTGGCCACCAGCCTAGGTGACTCGACACTGTGTGCGCTATAGGGTTTCCTGTCGACTACCTCCAACCACCATCTAAGTAGTGTTGTAGTTGTCTGTTGCTAAGGACAGATCAAATACTCTTTAAGCCAACTATATATATATATATATATATATATATATATATATATATATCTTCTACGGATTTCCTCGATATTCCCTTAGGTCACAAACATTATAAGCATAGATAGAAAATGGTTGGCAGTGGAATTCATAACACGTATTTTATTCTATTTTGCAACTTGTCAACTGGGTGTACTCGCATTAAACTTCACCTTGTTGCACAATCTAGTAGTTATCATGGATAACGTGATAAAGTTTTAAAACAAACCATACTTGGTTCGACTTCCAGTGTGAACATCCACTCAGAAATATTGGCACTTTCGGCTGACGAATCTCACTAAGGACGAAACACGTGTCCATGATTCTATTGCTAGCCATTATTTCTATCTACTTATGGATGATAATGTAATTTCATAGAGAATTTTGTGCCTAATTCTGGACTCATTTAATTATCTCTATTCTCGAGTAAAATAATAATAATAAGGAAATATCAATTAGGATTTAGTTACTATGACAGTGAAAGATAATTAATCTAAAGTGAGAGTATGATGAGTAAAGAAAGTAATAGAGAACGATGAAGAGAGAGGGAGAGAGGGGGTTCGAGAGCTAATCAAATGAAACATCTACCTACATATATAAACATACAGACTATCTAAAAACATGGATTGGTCTAAACTATAAACGGATATTATTCCCGTTCTTTTTTGTATCTACTATGTTATCGTATACAATTATAAACAAAATTTAGCCTTTGGCATTGTAAGATTCACTATTATTTATTTAATAGAGGTTTCTTTCTTTGATTACTTACTTAATTACTTACTTATATTCGTTAATTTCTCCGTTTCTTCTCTTTGGTGTAACCATTATGGAAAAATTCTTCTTTAATAAACAGGTATATATTATTCGAATTATTTCTAATCAATATGAATACACTGAATGACATTGACTTATCTATAGAAAAGAATCACGTTTCTCCAACCACCCACCTACCCCTTACCAAGCAACAATATCATTTATGATTGAAATCATGAGTCAATTGAAGTTAGACCATCATGGAAAACTTGGAAGCATTCGACAGTCGTTCCGTCCTATTGTGGCAGTATGCAGTGACAGTACGCATCCACAAACTCGTTCTCTACGAGATTCGAACACACGACATACTGGTTTCGCATGCGACCACTTAACCACTAGACCACTGATCTGGCCAGCATTCAACAGTGTAAATGTCTAAATTCAACTAATCCACAAAATTCAGCGACACATCCACCATTGTCATCAGTGAGTTACTATCTCACAATAGGTCTGGTTGAACTCTATTGGCTTCAAGAGATATATCCTGGAGTTCTAGGTTTCGAATCTCACAGGTGGAGAGGTTGTGGATGCGCACTGCCATTGAGAAGTCTCACAATAAGACGAAACGTCCGTCCAGTGCTTCAACTGACTCATGATCTTAACCCTTGAAATAAAGTAGTTACTGTACAGTTGATAGATTTTACTAAGACATTCTGTAATTTTTGTATTCTCATTTGTTACATTTGATGTCACATTGGAATGCATAGTAACACTTATCAATAACCATATGTAAAATTGTGAATTTATCATGATTTCAAGAATGTTGACCATTCCATTGTGATTCTGCTGAATACTCTCAGTTCAATCTCTAACAATGAATCATAACTACTCACTAGTCACTAATCTTAAACTAGATCACAGAAATGAAAAGAAACGCTTCATCTTTCCACATCTCCGTATTTCTCTTCTATAATCCAAACAACACTTATCTTCTAGTATCTTCACTGATTCTCATTGAAATGATTTCTCTATAAAAATTATAAATATTTATGAATTTTATAGGATTATTTTCTTCATCATATTGAAAAATATCAATACCCCCCTTTCCCCCCCCACCCGCTTATTTTAAGTTACTTCACCCTATTACATATATCGATTTTCCTAACAGTGTATGTATACTCACTTCATCCTTCCCTCCCCCATTATCTCCCTCCACCCTCTCTTTCTCATTTGAAGTATACTTCATAAGTGAATTCTATTCCATCATATATATACATATATAACGATCACCTGAAAAGAAAAAAAAAGGGAAAATCCTTTTCTCACCTAGATTCCATTCACACTTATTGTTTTTTTTCTTTCTTTGTTTTGAGAAGAAGAAAAAAACCACAAAAAAAATTTTTTTTTCTATTCGATTGAGTAAAACAATTTCAATTGAGAATATCTTTCATGAAATGTCAATTTGTGTCGTCAAGTAGAGGTAAGTAAACAAGGATGTAAGTAACTAAGTAAGTGACTAACGGACTGACTGAATGAATGAATGGGGTCCTATAGAAAGACCGAAATATTTACTTCTTCAAAAGAAGAATTAAAACTTGAAAAATTTGATCCAGCTATGCAAATACTTGACAAATAGAAAGAAAAGAAAAGAAGTGAAAAGAAAAGAAAAGAAGAGAAGAGAAAAGAAAGAAATGAAAGATATTTTAGCCATTATCCATCTTTATTTCTTTCTTATGTTCTTCAACTTACAAATGACAAAATCAAGTGGTGTTGATGAAAATCACCTACTTCTTGATAATGTTTAAGTGTTTTTAACGAAAGTATACAACTGTTAGTTAAAAGTAAAGATTGAGTTGGTTAACCATTCGCATCATTTGAAAAACTATATTCCTGGTTATACAATTGATTGATTACTGGGTAAGTGATCAATGTCATGTGTGTCAGGTTCTTTATAATGCAAATCGAATGCTATCGATCAAATTGCAATGTAAACACTAGGCTAGATAACTTGACATTATGTGGATTATATTGATCGATCATTGTGTTGGAGACGTTAGATGCCCAGAACTCATTTGGGGAAAGGATCTAATTTTGTAATTTTATTTAGAAAATTTAAATGTCTTTGTTTTCGCGCCAAAGGCCCTCTTGTCACCTTCATGTCGTATTTCCCTCTTGGGAAATATCTTAAATGCTATTGGTCCGTTGCATCTTTTAGTATGCTATTTGGTAACTCTCCTCAAGGACTGTTTTGTACTATATATATACGTTTTGAATTGTGTTTGTTGTTATCGCTCGTTTCTGACTATTTTCAGAATATACTTTCTCATCTCAAGCTTTGACTTCTCCCTCTAGTTAGCGGGGCTGGGATACATTATTAGCTAGCTTACTGGTATTTGATCACCGAGTCTAGTTTCTTGTTCGCCGATTAAGTGAACTCGTGATAGCTTCAAACCTCACACATTAGGTAGTAATCAATCAATTGTGAATACATCTCAGTCTTACAGGAGATCATTCGTTACCTGAATATCTCAGTGGTAACATCTCTGACTATGAAACTGGATGATATGAGAACGAATCTATCAGGGAGCATCAGTTCCTTCAAGATTACAGATACACCTTGTTGACGAGTGTCAAACAGTATGCAACCTAAGTCCAGATTATCTTGTTGACTACCTCTAACCACCATTTTGTAATACAATTACAATGGACTAAGAGAAATATCTTACACTATGATCAATTGATAACGTTATCAGTGTACATGATTGAGAAATTGAAATTACCATGTATCATTTATCTATGATGATGCGGTTATCAATAGTTGTTGTTTGGTTGAAATTAATCTGTAATGTGAATTTCGAAACTTTAAATTGTAGAGAAGATTTATAGCACAAGTGAATGAGTTTTGGCGGAGATTTGTTCATTGATCTAGATCTTTTACTGTTTAATCAGTATAAATATGCATTGTATATGATATATCAATGGTACTTTTGTCGGTTGTGAATTGTATGTTAAAAGAATAAATCAATGATCGATTTTAATTCATCGTTTAGGATGTATGTGGAAGACATAATAAAATAGACTAAATCAGAAAGGGTTTTTATGGATATTATAGTCATTTCATTAGTTGAGATCATGAGACAATTGAAGTTAGACCATCATGGAAAACCTGGAAACACTGGATGGCCGTTTCGTCTTATTGTGGGACTCCTCAATGGCAGTGCGCATCCACAACCTCTCCACCTGTGAGATTCGAAACCTAGAACTCCAGGATATATCTCTTGAAGTCAATAGAGTTCAACCAGACCTATTGTGAGATAGTAACTCACTGATGACAATGGTGGATGTGTCGCTGAATTTTGTGGATTAGTTGAATTTAGACATTTACACTGTTGAATGCTGGCCAGATCAGTGGTCTAGTGGTTAAGTGGTCGCATGCGAAACCAGTATGTCGTGTGTTCGAATCTCGTAGAGAACGAGTTTGTGGATGCGTACTGTCACTGCATACTGCCACAATAGGACAGAACAGCTGTCGAATGCTTCCAGGTTTTCCATGATGGTCTAACTTCAATTGTCTCATGATCTTAACCATTGAAATTACTATAATATCCACAAAACCCATCTGATATTAAATACTTCATTTGTAAAATGTTAATTAATCGTCTTAAACTTGAATATTCTTTCGTTTCCAAATCTTTAAATCTCTATCCTCATTCTATTTTTACTTCGATCTTCTTAACTTGTTTCCACCAAGTATTTCACTGTCGATTGACGAGACATACTACTTATAGATCTATCGACATCAATAGGACACACCATATTCTTTGGAAGTGATATCAATTTACTATGAAAACATATTCATGAAATTGAACCAAACCAGATCAGTCATCAGTGCAAATAATTTTGAATAAACATTATATGATAGTATCAATTGACTTAACTTGTAAATGGTAACTAAGGCATCCCAACTGTATAAGCCATAAATATCCTACTTTGCTTATTTTCATGAAAGATTACTCAATCTAACTGTTTGGACATCTAATTTAAGTTCAAATATATTTGGTAATCAATGGTTACTTACGCCTGTTACTCCCCGTGAACGAGCATAGGCCGCTCACCAGCATTCTCCATCCAACCCTGTCCTAAGCAATCCTTTCCAGCTCTTTCCAGCTGTTATTCATCCTTTTCATGTCTGATTCTATTTCCCGGCTTAATGTGTTCTTTGGTCTTCCACTTTTCCGCTTCCATTCAGGATTCCAAGGTAGGGCTTGCCTTGTGATGTAGCTTGACGATTTGCGTAATGTATGACTTATCCATTTCCAACGTCTTCTAATTTCCTCTTCAGCTGGAAGCTGATTTGTTCTCTCCCACAAAAGGCTGTTGCTGATGGTATCCGGCCAATGAATGTTGAGTGTTTTGCGTAGACAACTATTTATAAATACTTTTACCTTCTTGATGATGGTTGTAGTAGTTCTACAAGTTTCAGCTCTGTACAATAGAACTGCCTTGACATTCGTATTGAAGATTCTCACTTTGATATTAGTTGAAAGTTGTTTTGTATTACATATGTTGTTCAGTTGTAGGAATGCTGTCCTTGCATTGCCGATCCTCGCCTCTACGTCTACATCTGATCCTCATTGTTCATCAATGTATGCGATAAGAGGGTTAGGTCATCTGCCAAATCCAAATCGTCTAATTGATTCTGAGCTGTCCATTGTATTCCGTGTTTTCCCTCAGATATGGAGGTCTTCATAATCCAGTCGACTACCAGAAGAAAGAGGAAGGGAGAAAGTAGACAGCCTTGTCTGACTCCGGTCCTTACTTGGAATACATCTGTCAGCTATCCTCCATGCACGACCTTGCACTGTAGTCGGTCGTATGAGTTCCGAATAATGTTGACAATCTTCTCAGGAACTCCTAGTGTCGAAGAATTTTCCATAACGTCCTCCTATCTACACTGTCAAATGCCTTTTCATAATCAATGAAGTTGATGTACAGTGACGAGTTCCACTCAATGGTAATCATCAAAAAATGCCTCTTGGGTTATATTTATGCTTGTTGATACTTGAATCTATCAAAGTACACTTGAAATTTCGAGGAAACTGATTCTTCTAATAAAACTTGAACCTTTTTCACTTAGTCTCACAGTCTAAAATATGATCACACGTCAATTTGATGAACAGAAGTCGATAAATACTTAGAGACTACATAAAAATGACATTGATCATTACTCAACGGCTAGTTAATTTCAACAAGTTTCTGCTACTTACTTCTTGGTCGATCCCGACGATCAATATTGAGTGATCACCAATTAGATGTTATTAGTTTAGGAATTGACATTTGAATAATGTATATTCCTTTCGATACATAGTGTCAGCAACCACGATGTCTTTGCTTAGGCTCTTTTATAACTTGTACAACAAAGGATAGTACACTCTTCACAAACGTACCTGAATAGCTAATGCACTTAATAAACATAATGATCTGTTAAAACAAACAAGAAAATAAATAACTCGTCTAAATATCCAGATGGTAAGAAACAGGTAGCTTAAATATTCAAGTAGGTTGACTGGGTATACAAATTTTAAACAGAACATAATCATTTCGTACTATTATTGATTGACATCATGAGCCGATTGATGTTAAATCACCAACAAAAACCTGGAAGTACTGAACAGCCGTCTTGTCCTGTTGTGAGAATCCTCAGCAGTGTGTATCCACAAACCACGCTCAATGGTAACGTCTGTGACTGTGAAGGTGGGTGACACAAGATTGAACTCGCCAGAGAGCACCAGTTACCTCAAGATTACAGGTACACCTTGCTGACGAGTGTCAGATAGCACGAAACCCGGATCCAGGGTTTCCTGTCGACTACTTCCAACCACCATCTAGTCTCAATATATAGTGCCCGCAGTGTCAAGTCACCTAGACTGGCGGCAACATTGCAACATGATCGATAGCATTCGATCTACACTAATAATAAGGACTTGACACACATGACATTGATCGACACCCAGTGATCAATCAATTGTGATCCACGATCTCGCTCGCGAGATTCCAACTCAGAGCTTTCATTCTTGCATGCAAACCCTCTACCTACTAGACAACTGAGTCGGCATCCAACGATGTTAATGTCTAACTTCAATCAATCCACGAAATTGCGCGATCATCTTTCATTGTACTGAAGTATATATCTGTCTCTACCCGACACTTATTATCTCCACATTGTTAACTTAGCAACCAATAATCATTACATTTCTAACTTCTTACAATCTTCTTTCATTATAATGATGATAATAAAATGATAAGAGAAACACTTTAGACTAGAAGAACAACAACGCCAAAATGTCTACAGAATTTCTTTTTTTAAAAATTGTCTACATTTATGATGATTCCATCAAAAGATGATCAACAATAAACGATAGCAACAACAACAACAACAACGAAAATCATTTAATTTTCCTTCCAATAAAAAAAAAACTCATTTTCTTCACACCCCCCCCTCTTCTTTTTTTCCAAAAAAAAATACCATAGCAACAAACTGAGCTGAGCTTCAATTTGGATCAGATACAATTGATTATTGTTATTTATTTATTTATTTTATACAAGTGTAATTAATGTCCAATTTAGAATATGTGCTACATTAAACATAAAAAAATAAACTATGTGTATACATATAGTAGGATTATTAGTGGTTATGGTAGTAGTAGTAGTAGTGGTGGTGGTGGTGGCGGTTATATCGATAATTTTAAGTTAGCAACTCATTTCATGTATCCTTTATGGTATTCATATACATTCCCACGAATTCTTGTCTTATTACAATGTTTATTTGTCTGAAATTATCTATATACATAGTTGACTTTTATTTCAATTCTATACAACATATTAGATAGATAGATAAATGCCTGTCTCTATGCATCTATGTTTGTATCCAAGGTGGTCTAAATAAACAAAATAAAGCCTTCCAATTCAATTGAATGGTAATAAAATAATTATCTACCTAACTGATTCATAAATAAACACATATTTACATGATTATTCGCATAGTTTTCTTCTTTTTTTTTTCAAAAACAAAACAAAAATAAATTCTCTTTGAATAATTTCTACATTGAACCCCCTCCCCTTTCCCCTCCCCCTCAAAAACTTTTTATGTTAGTTTTTCTCTGTGAAAAATAAACGGTAACGAAATATCACATTTCAATTAGTTTCTAACAGACTTATAGATTATTTACAACAACGACAACAACAACGATCACGACCATGACGGATAGAACACACGTAATCAATATTCAATAATAGTACATGCTTGGTAATTATCAGTTTCAAGATAGTTATGTCATTCAAATGATCTGGGTGTAAAAAAAAAACAAATAAATAAACAAACAAGATAACAACAACAATTAGGGATAAAACTCCACTCCATTCATCAGGTGATGATTATCATAGAACACAATGAAATGAAGTGATCATGTTGAATGAATGAATTTAAGCTTCATTGATAATTTGAACAACATCTTCAGTGTTCAATTCATGTTAGATTAGTTGATGACAATGATTATGTTTGTATTGGATTGTGTTTTTTTTTATTAGGTTGTGTGTTGTTTGAAAGTTGACCTCTGACCTAGAGAGTGATTGACCTCTTACATATAGGTTCATAGATGGATTCTGCATGTGTGTGTGTGTATGTGTGATGCATTTGTTGACTGCTAACTGATTTGAATATCATACTTTTAGAAATTTTCTGACATTTTTAAGAGATTTCTCATAGTCTAAAATCTTGAAATCTTTTCAATTGAATATATGTGATTGTCTATGATTGTCTAAATGTAATCATATCGGTTGGATGGAATTTAGTAAGACTAACATCCTTGATTACGATAAGGCATGTAACAGTATGAATAGGATAAACGTATATGGTGTGGTTGGAGGTAGTCAACAGGAAACTCTAGACCCGGGTTTCGTGCTACTTGACACTCGTCAGCAAGGTGTACTTGTAGTCTTCAGGGAACAGGTGCTCCCTGGCGGGTCCGATCTCGTGTCACCCAGCATTACGGGCAGAGACGTTACCACTGAGCTATCGGAGCCGCGACCAACCTCCTGTAGGACTGAGATGTAATCATAATTGATTGACCACTGGGTGGTGACCAATGTCATGTGTGTCAAGTCCTTATTATTAGTGCAAATCGAATGCTATCGATCATGTTGCAATGTGGCCACCAGTCTAGGTGACTTGACATTGCGAGCAGTATATATTGAGATAAGATGGTGGTTGGAAGTAGTCGACAGGAAACCCTGGACTCGGGTTTCGTGCTACTTGGCACTCGTCAGCAAGGTGTACCTGTAATCTTGAGGGAGCTGGTGCTCCCTAACGGATTCGATCCCGTGTCAAACTTATGCAATATCCTCTGACATTACAGAAAATCTGAGATTGTCACCGTCATATAAAACTTCTACGACCAATTGAATTGCGAAGTTGGGGATAGATGGTAGACCATAGGTACATTCCAAATGAAGACTGGTGTCAGGTAAGACTGTCTACTCTCGTCTTCTCCTTTTTTTGATATAGCTCGATTGGATTATGAAGATCCTTATAACTTGAGAGAGGCACGGAACACAGTCGACACCATGGACATGAAGAATGATTCTGACTTTGTAGATGACTCGTCACTTCATCCTATACACAGAAAGAAATGAAGGCGTTTACAACCAGCGTGACAGCTATCTTTTAAGTAGAGAACCTCAGCATATATAAAATAAAGAGAATGATCCTAAATTACAACACAACCAGCCCCAATCAAATCACACTTGATGGTAAGGCTCTACAAAAGGTGGTAAGCTTTACGTACCTGGACAACATCATTGGCGAACAAGTGAGAATCGACGTAGATGTAAAGGAACGGATTACCAAAGCAAGCACAGCGTTGTCCCAACTGTAGAATCTTTCGAACTCACAAGAACTGTCAGCCAGCACTAAAGTCGGAATTTCTAACATTAACGTTAAAACAGTTCTACTGTACGAAGCTGAAACCTGGGGAACTGTCACAACCATCATCAAAACAACTATCTATGCAAGATACTCTATATTCATTAACCAAACATTATTAACAGTAACCTACTATGGTAGACAGATTCCATCTGAAGAGGAAATGAGAAAGAGACATTGGAGATGGATAAGTACATCATGGAGAAATCATCAAACAGTATCTCAAGGCAAATTCCAACTTAAAATATTCAAGCGATGAGAAAAAGAGGCTAGACAAAGAACATATTGCGTCAGGAATCGAACCTAGACATCAAAATACTAAGTAGCACTTGGCTACAATTAGGAAGCAAAGGTCTAATTCGTGGCTTATGTTCTAAGATGGGTGAGAAGCTTAAATAACTTATGAATACATAAAATCTATGGATATTACTGTAGTGTTACAGTGATTAGAGACTGCATCAAAATTAGTTCTTTAAGCACTTCCAGTACATAATAACAGCAATTCAATTGTCATTTACTCAACCTCATAATAAGAAAATAGTTATTTCTTGAGAATAGACTTTTCCTCTCTTCGAAAGTTAAGAATCCTGCTTATATTTAGTAACAATGATGATCTTCTAGGTAACCAGTAAAGGAGTATTGAATAAAAATATGGATGGGATGATGGTGAAGATTTTTAGCTCAGGTGGATGATTTTGATGAAGTTTTGTTCTCTGAGCTGGATAGTTTAGTCGTGGAATTTTCATCGTTATTCTTAAATAAATTTAGAAGGAGAAAAAAGTGACAAGGAGGATTTAGGAGATTAGAATTTGGGAGAACACAAAGAGCGGATACACTTGCGTTATTGCAAACGATTTTGAGCCATCGGTTGCTATCATCTCGCGGTCCCCAACCAGGTAGTCTACACTTAGTAACATGGCTCAGTCCACTTGTCAGTGACTTCATGGATTTGTGTCATATTTTGGTTTGGCCACCCTTAGGTTTCTTCCAACCTACTCCTATACCATTGAACATCGCACATCGAGGCAGTCGGTGATTGGGCTACAAGTAAAACAACAACACTAAGTGAATTTAAACTTCACCTGATAATTATACAAGTAGGTGTCTCTCAGGACTCAATAGCTAAGTGAAGAACGAAATAGTGTTTGAAGCGGACACTACTGGGTTCATGTTCCGGAGTGAATATCAACGCTACAATGCAAGTACATCTAGTTGACAAGTTTCAAATAGGACAAAACGTTCGTCAAACTAGATTCCATTGTTAACCACTATCCATCTTTGCTTAGAAAGTATCCTTTAAAAAGAAAAGTTTCTCATTTCATATTACTAGGTTATCATTTAAGTTTTCTTTCTTTTTTCTTTCTTTTTTTTCTCTTTTTTTTGGTATTTATTTATCTATTAGAAACAACAAAAACAAGAAAAAAAAGCATAAATCTTATCAACTCCCAAACAAAGTTTATCAATTTTTTGAATTGTGTCTATTACCCGCATTACATACACAAGAAGAAAAAAAAATGTAGAAGAAAGAAATCATTTTCCATCATAAATAGGGAAATACAAAACAGAAAAAAAATGAGTTAAAATTTAAAGGGAATTTATGGAAATTTGCGGGTAGAATTAGTTTACTCATTGTATCTCTCCCTCTCTCTCTCTCTCTCGCTCCCTCTCCCACTCTCTTTCTCTCGCTCGCTCCCCCTCTCACTCTCTTTCTCTTTTAACTAATACTAATCATATACATCAACAGTGTTTTAATCCCCTCTATTTTCTCTTCATTCTCATTGTCAACATTGTATCATAGTTAAAAATAATCGTTTGTTTGTTTGTTTGATTAGTTAGTTGGTTGGTTGGTTTTAATCTGTAAAGAATTTCTTTTGTTCTATGAAGAACAATGAATTGTCGGTAATCTTGTGTTTCATGTACACATAGGTGTGTGTGTGTGTGTGAGTGAGTGTTTGGACATATATGGATGGTTTATTCATTATACTCAATAATTAAATGACAAGTAGAATATAATGTAGGTAAAAAAAAAAAATTCTGTCAAACTAATATTCAATCAAAATGAGAATGAGTAGTCGTAAAAGTGGTGACGGTGGTGGTGATGGTAGTGATGGTTGTGGGGGTGATTGTTTTTCATTGTTGCTTTTCCTTTTTTTTTTCTTTCTCTTTTTTTGTTTTCCAAGAAAAAAGTGGAGGAAATGTCATCATTTCCAAAAAAAAAAAAACAGTTGACTTATCTTCCTTCTTTTATACTTAAAGGTCATCTATTTTTGAGAAATGTCAAATAAGTTAGAGTAAAAAAAAAAAGAGAAAAAAACATTGAAGGATATTTCATTGAATACATACATTAATGTAAATGAAGACTATTATTATTGAATATATAGAGGTAGCTAGACAGTGAATATATTTATTTAGCATTTAGACTATTGTACAGAATTGAACTATGGAGAAATACTACAGTCATCATCATCGAAAAGTATTTATTTTATTTATTTTAACATATAGATATTGGTACAAGGAGGCACCAAATACATATGCGTCACACAAATCTCATTTGATATGTGTGAAGGCTGCGATACTGATCGGGTGCCCAAATCGAAGCAAGTGGTTTTCTTAGGGGTCACACCTGGAGCCTTTTATCTGAAGGTCTGATCCACAAGGCAGTGGAGCAACGTCAGGAGACAATAGGTTCAGATGTCATTTTTCACTCAGGATACTGGAGCCCATGTGCACCATTGATTTGGAATCAGGGTTTTCCAACTCCTCTAGGTGGACTCTCCATGTCCATCAACCCGGTTAAAGAGCCGGATATTCGCTTTTTGTCCTCTCAATTTCCTAAACAACACCCTCGTCATGAGAAGGCAGTGAGTAGGACTTCCATGGCAGAGGGTATACACGCGTGGCCATGTGAGAGCACTCCGAGTGGAAGAGCGAACTCTCCGCACTCTCGGCAGTATCAGGGCATTTGGGGGCCATCGAAAAGGTACAACTATCTATAAATAATGGTTCATTAACTGGATACTATCAGCAATAACCTATTATAGGAGAGAATAAACCAGTTTCTAGTTGAAGTAAAAATTAGGAAAAGACAATAGAAATGGATAGGATATACAATACAGAAATTATCGAACTGCATTATGAGTCAAGCACTAACTTAGAATTCTGAAGGGAAACGAAAAAGTAGAAGTTCAAAGAACACATTATAGATATGAAAAGGATGAATAACTAATAGAAACATCCAAAAAGGATTGTTGGATAGAGAATGATAGTGCTCGGCCTATGCTACTCCTTCATATGTAACAGGCGTAAGTAAGTAAGTAAGTAAGTAAGTAAGTAAGTAAGTAAGTAAGTAAGTAATATCTTTCGCATATAAGAATATTAAAAATATTTCATCTATGATGATCATATCGTTTCTATATATCATGATACCATTATTTCATCGTGAATTCCTCTTTTTTTTATTTTTGTGATTTATTCTCAGAGAAAAAGGAGAAAAACAAAAAACAGAAAAGAAAAACGAAAAAAATAATAAAGAGGAAGGAGGGTGTGTAGGATTAAAAAGTAATTTGATGAAATAACAAATTATTTCATAATTGTTTTCTTAAATTAATTGGTCACCCAATTATACATCGATACTACTAATACTTATCTACTGAAATTACATTCATTTACCTATCAATCATAAAGATTATCATCATGGTGATGATGATGATGATGATGATGATGAAAATGCTTTATCATAGAGAAGAATTCGAAAAAGAGAAAAACAGAGTGATAGTGTAGGGAGGGGAAAAAGAATGATAGAGGGGGGAGAGAGATAAAAATAAGAGAAATGTATATCATTATTTAAGTAGTAAAACACATGTTATCCTCATAATCATTAATTATATTTTTTTATTATTCTTCATAGTTATAAATATACATTTGAAGAAATCACTTGTTATCTTATATAAATACACTAATTCACACAATTGTTAATTGACAGTTCTTATTCAAAGAAACTTGTATATGATATCTATATCTATATCTATGTGAAGATGATGATTTCTATAAGGTTCCAAATGATGAAATGTGTTAAATGTCATAGTATTAATGACAGATGTATGAATAGATGGATACTCATTAAAATTAATGAATATCTATGTATACATCTCTTTAGTATTGCATATAAATATATATAAAGATAATGTACAATTGATGTATATTATATTCATTACTTATGGTCATTCTTTCGTATATTTCAATGAATAACTACTACTATATATTGTGTACTACGGATATCGACAGATATATATGTATATCACTGGTTGAAATGATGAGTTAATTGAAGCTAGACCATCATGGAAAACATGAAACCACTGAATGGCTGTTTGGTTAAGCGTCTGACGTGAGACTGATAGGTCCTGGGTTCAAATCTCTCAGGGGGGCGAGATCGTAGATGCACATTGCCACTGAGGAGTCCCATACTAGGACGAAACAGTTGTCCAATGCTTTCAGGTTTTCCATAGTGATCTAACATCAATCGATTCATGATCTTAATCAATAACCATAGAATTTTATTTACAACTTATGACTAAATTCGGAATATACAATCATTCCTTTCAGGATGAATATATTGCAAATTTTTTTTAAAATATTTTAACACATAGATATCGGTACAAGGAGGCACAAAAAACATATGCGCCACACAAATCTCATTTGATATGTGTGAAGGCTGTGATAATGCCCGGGTGCGCAAGCTGAAGCAGGTGGTATTCTTAGGGGGTCACACCTGGAGCCTTTGATCTGAAAGTCTGATCCACAAGGCAGTGGAACATCGTAAGGTGATGCAGTCCCATGGTAGTCGGTGACCAACGATTGGTTCATATGCCATTTGTTCTTTCAGGATACTGGAGCCCATGTGCACCATTGGTTTGGGATCCGGTTAAAGTGCCGGACATTCGCTTTCCGTCCTCTTAACTTCTTTGTAAACAACACCCCTGGTGAGAGAAGGCAGTGAGTAATACTTCCCTTGCAGAGGCTATATACGCGTGACCATGTGAGAGCATTTGAAGAGGGCGAGCGGACTCTCCCCACTCTCGGCCGTACCAAGGCATTTGGGGGAATTGAATAAGTATAGTCTTTATTATTATATAAGGGTAATACGAAGACTGAATAGAAACATTCAACAATTACATGTATAATCTATAAATCGAAACAATTTTCTTTTGTATTTTTTTTCTTCAGATATGACAATTATGACAAGTTATTCGGTAGGAACGAAATATAATGAACAAGTTTCTAGTTTTATGCTTCATTTAATACGTTACAAATCGTTTAATTTCCTTTATTCATCGACCTTATGACCTAATTTTTAACGTTGATATAAAAATAGAACGTTTTAATATTGCTGAACTTACTAGAAATGTTGCCGCTAGTGACGATAATGTCGCGGATGATGATGCTGATGAGGTTGCGGATGATGATGATGATGATGATGATGATGATAATAATAATAATAATAATAATAATGATGCTTTGGATGATGATAATAATAATAATAATAATAATGATGCTTTGGATGATGATGCTTTGGATGATGATGATGATGATGATGATGATGATGATGATGCTTTGGATGATGATGATGATGAAGATGAAAACCACTTTGACTTATCTTCACAGTAAACCATGAAAAGATTCTAAGGTAAGTATTGTTTTCAACGAACAGGATAAAATGTTGCTTAACTCTGCTTGTGGCTCTTCCAGAGTTACTGCCATTATCACGCTCGGGTAAAGGAGGAGGGTTGGGCATGAGGGTTAGCGACCCCATACCGTAGAAACCTAACTCCTTATAAAAGAATTTCCAACGAGAAAAAATAATAAACTCTATCCTGGGAGTTAGAAGGTCTTCATTTAAAAGAACTATGACGCCTCATGATGAAAGCCAAGTTCCTTTGGAAGTAATATATAAATGATTTACACATAGAGTACTGTCATTCAATGATCCAAGAATTTTACTTTGAAATTTCGGTCAAGACATCAACCATATCGAGCATAAAACAAATATCATGAAGAGTAATGAATAATGGCTTAGCAACATTTCGAAAAGATTGAAATTAGACATGGTAAATCATTAAATTTCAGCTGAGTGACTAGATGGTTTGGCACTCAATATGAGGTTTTAATATCTTCAGTTTAATAAATGGTAGGATTGTAAATACTCCCTGATAAAGAGTTCCCTAGTAAGCCAGGATTGCTGACCAGTGCTTATTGGTTTCTAGAGGGTTTGTATTGCTACAACAATAATATCAAGTTACGTTTACATAACTTCGCTAACAATTTTAACTAAGCTTCGTATGAGTTGAAATTAATTAAGTCAAGCTTTAAGTTAAGCATTTGTGCGCAAGACCGAATATTCTAGGTTCAAGTCTCTCATGCGAGATTGTGGATGTGTACTGCTGAAAAGTCTCATATGATGAGACTATAATTTATGGACAACCTTTGAGCGACACCAAAGTGACCTTGAGAGTGTTCACCTAATAACTAGGACCAAATATGTAATATAAACCATTGTGTGAGAAATTCAAATTATGGTTTACAGTTGATGTTTAAGGTTAAGAATTAGATTTAGGGGGGTATTCATCAATTATAATGTCAAAACTCTATTTATCCGAATGAATGAATTGCGTTCCGAAAACCGAAACCTGTCATCTTATACCTGATTGGTTCGTCTATAAATTATAGGCTCACGCTCATACTAAGACGAAATAATCGTCAGTTGATTGGAGGTCCAATCAACTGCCCATTAGGATGAAAAATAGCTGAGTAAAGTGGAAGAAAAATGGTACACCTAGTGATAACGGATGTAAACTACAGGATCTGCGAATACCAATACGTCATAGAGGACCAAGAGATGAAGCTACAAAGGACACTCACGTCAGAACATTTGGAAATCTTGACAACAGCCATCGAGAAATCATGCAAACGACACAGAGAACAAAGAAGAAACACCTTAAAGAAAAAACTAACGAAGACCTCAGAACCACCGATGGAAGAAAACACAAACAACTGCGTGATCAATCTGTCAAAGCAACCACTAACAAATACGGAAGAACACCTACTCCGAAAGGGATTAAACTCCAATACAAGCGACGCCTCAAAACTGGAATTCTTCGCAGCACTAGAGTCATCACTCAAAACATCCGGAATCAGTGAAGAAACACAACAGGAAATAAGACAAACGATAGTACCGCTAACTCAACAGGTGAAGGAAAACAACCAACTGACCCCACAAGAACTAAAAGCTCTGAAGGAACTTAGAACTAGAAAAGATATTGTCATAGACAAGTGTAAGACGAAATAATCGTCCAATACGTTCAATTTTCCAGCAATGATCCAGTTCAAATCAGTTCATGAGTTCAACAATAAAATTATTACAATCTTCGTAAATCCTTTATCCTATACTATTGTATTATTATCAGAATGGGTTTCGTTGCGATTTTACAAATTTCAATAGTTGAAATCATAAGTCAAGTGAAACTAGACCATCATAGAAAACCTGGAAGCACTGGATGGCCGTTTCGTTTCTCAGCAGTGTGGATTCATGATCCCACAATTTCGTAGATGGTTTAAAGTAAAACATTAACACCGTTGGATGCCGACCAGCTAGCTTAACAGTCTAATGGTTAAGTGTTCGAGCACGAAACCGATAGGTCCTGGGTTCGAATCTCTCACGAGGAGGGGCGGAATCGTGGATGCGCACTGTTACAGTGTCCCATACTGGGATGAAACAGCTGTCCAGTGCTTCCAAGTTTTCCATAGTGTTCTAGCTTCAATTAACTCAAGACTTCAACTATTATATTATATTATTAATATTATCACTAATCTCTTGTCAATGTAACTAGGTCATTTACATTTATCTTAATTGTACCTGTTGTGTATAAAATAAATAAATAAACCTTTCTCCAGATGTATTTGTATTTATCATTTCAATATACATAAGAGGATAATTTTTTGTTTAAATTGTAAACAGCCTAAAGTTATATCTATGTGCTTTGTTTACACATTTACATCGTTAGATCTATCTATCTAGCTAGCTATCTATCTATGTATCTATGTATCCATATACATACACTTAACATATGTTCATTTAAGTAATAGAAATTGTTCTCTTTTCTAATAAACACCTGTAGATCATAGTAACTGATCTAACTACAGATCTCTTTTTGTTGTTGTTGTTGTTGTTGTTGTTGTCGTTGTTCATTTAACTTGTACCGACTTCGTAAAAATACAAGTTTTGATAACAATATGTTATTATGATTCAGATATATGTGTATTGAAATTTTATATCAGAAGGGTTTTTTTTTGGTGGATATGATAATCATTTCATTAGTTGAGATTATGAGTCAATTGAAGTTAGACAATCATGAAAAATCTGGAAGTAATAGACGGCCGTTTCGTCCTATTGTTGGACTCCTCAGCGGCAGTGCGTATCCACGATTCCGCTTCGTGAGATTCGAACACAGGATCTAACAGTATCGTGCGCAAACGTTTAACCTCTAGACAACTGAGCCAGCCGGTATCCAACCATGTCAATGTCTAATTTCAACTAATCTACGAAATTGAGCGACACATCTACCATTGTCTTCAGTGAGTTACTATCTCACAACTGACCCGGTTGAATTCCACTGTTCACTGCTTCTCACTAAAACTCCAGGAAATACCTTTTGGAGACAGTCACTAATGAACATATGTTAATTAATATCAAAAGGGGTTTTGTGTTTATTATAGTATTCTCAGTGGTTGATATCATGAGTCAATTGAAACTTGCATTTGTGTGTATGTGGAAATATACAATTTCTATCTTCCTCAATAGAAGAGTATACCAGTTGTAAAGAGTGAGTTGTATATTAATTAAGTATATATATATATATATATATATATATATATATATATATATATATATATCGTTAACTGATTCAAACTTGCATAAGTCTAGATTCTTTTACTATTGAAAATCATAAGTATAGGATTGTAGAGATTGATATCATGAATTGATCTATGTTAGATCACTATTGAAAATCCGGAAGTAATGGACGGTTGTTTCGTACAACATTGTGGATTAGTTGATATTAGACATTAACACTGTTGGATGTCGACTCAATGGTTTAGAGGTGAAGTGTTGACATGCGAGACAAGGGGGATCGTGGATGTGTACTACCGAGAAGTACAATCATTAGATGATACGGTCATCAAACGTTTCCAGGTTTTCCATGATGGTCTAGCTTACTTCGACTCATAGATCGAACTATTAAAGTTAGTACAAGTTTCAGCTCCGTACAGCAGGACTGTTCCGACTTTGATATTTGTTGACAGTTGTTTTGACTTCTATGTGTTCTTCAGTTGTAGAAATGCTGTTGTTAATTTGCCACTCCTCACCTTTACGTCTGCATCTGATCCTGCTTGTTCATCGATGACTCTGCTAAGCCACGTAAAGATTTCCATCTCTTCTAGTGCTTCTCCATTAATTGTGATTGGGTTGCTGTTTTCTGTGTTGTATTCGAGGATCTTGCTTTTTCCTTAGTGTATACTGAGGCTTACTGATTCAGAGGCTACTTCTACACTATTTGACTTCATCTGCAATTGTTGGTGTGTATGGGGTAGAAGGGCCAGATCATCCGCGATGTCCAAATCATCTAACTGATTCCGAGCTGTCCATTGTATTCCGTGTTTTCCCTCAGATATGGAGGTCTTTATAATCCAGTCGACCACCATAAGAAAGAGGAAAGGGGAGAGAAGATAGCCTTGTTTGACTCTCGTTCTCAATTGCAATGCATCTGTCAGCTATCCTCCATACACGACCTTGCACTGTAGTCCGTCGTATGAATTCCGGATAATGTGGACAATCTTCTCAGGAACTCCATAGTGTCGAAGAAGTTTCTATATGGTCCTCCTATCCACACTATAAAACGCCTTCTCATAGTCAATGAAGTTTATCATTAAATTACATGAATGTGGATCTATTCTAATAGCTTCAATTCATTTTTGATCGAGTACCGTTCTGTAAGCTTGATAGTATAAATACCAAGGTCAAACTTGATAGTTTCAAATAAAATGAACATTGAATAACTGAAATTCAGTTATTGAATTACTTTGAAGAAGTGGCTTACATTAAGTCACGAAACATCAAATATACAATGTTTCTCACTCAGTGAAATATAACAAAAATAGATTTATGTAAGCTTAATGGTTGAATTGTGAAGTTTTGATTGTTCTTTCGAACAATATTGTCAATACAAAATGTCAAATAGACGTAAGGTATTTGACATTTATCCTTATATAGACTAATTAGAGTTTATACTGATGATGTTATTCAGAAGGATAATCAAAACTTCACAATTCCGTCATCTAGCTTGGAGAATGGAACTCTATCTTACTTACTTACTTACTTACTTACTTACTTACTTACTTACTCACTTACTTACTTACTTACTTACTTACTTACTTACTTACTTACTTACTTACTTACTTACTTACTTACTTACTTACGTCTGTTACTCATCGTGGAAAAGCAAATTCCACTCACCAACACTCTCTCTCATAGGTAACTCTTTCCAGTTGTTATTCATCATTTTCATATCTGCTTCGATTTCTCAACGTAGTGCATTCTTCGACTTTCCTCTTCCCAGTAAAAGATATAGATAGAACTATACCTAGACAAATCATCTAAACATAGACACATTCAAATTCACTTGGTATTGTTTGGCTTGTATCTTCGCATTGAGCCACTATCCATCATTGCTTATAAAAAAGCTTGTGAATTAAGGCAATATCAAGGCATACGCACAGTATACACATATTCCAATAACAGACTGATCAATTGCAGTGTTAAACCTCAATGGGAAGATACAAGTAAAAGACAATATCAAGTGAATTGAAATTCACCCCATTTCACAAGCAAGTGGCTATCAGAACTCAGTAGCTGAGTGGTTAACGCGATGGTGTTTGAAGCGAATGGTACTAGATTCAAGTCCCAGAATGAACATCATCTCTGAGATGCAAGTACATCCAGCTGACAAGTTCCAAATAGGACGAAACGCGCGTCCTGGAATCCACTGCTAGCCACTATCCATCATTGCTTATAGATACATTCATTTTGTTGTATAATAATTTTGTTATCAAAAGTGAACATTGTGTATGTTTATAAGAATTTAATATTTTATTACTGTTATTATTGTTGTTGTTGTTGTTATTGTTAACGACTATATTTATCATTGTTTATAAGGAATACAATATGATAAGCAAGATAATATGAAGGTAACATTTTTAAAAAGAAAAGTGAATATTTGAAAGGTCGTAACCTACACTTGATGGAGGATGATTCTTTTTTTTAATATCTGGGTGAATAATTATGATGTTTTGTTCTGAAGTGTTGTAATAGTTCACGATGTTCCCAAATGTCCTGATGTGACCGAGGGTGAGGAGAGTCACCTTTCCTTTTCCAAATGCTCTCACATAGCCACATGCATACAACTACTATGAGGAAAGTTATACTCATTGCATACTCTCATCGATAGTGTTGTTTATGACATTGAGAGAACGGAAAACGAATGTCCGATGATTTAACCGGGTAGGTGAATATGTAGGATCTATGTAGGAGAGTTGAAAAATCCTGATTCCAAACCAATAATGCATATGGGACCCAGTATCCTGAGGGAACAAATGGTGTAGGAACCTATTGTTGGTCACCGGATACCATGGGATTGCATCTCTTTATGTTGGGTGTGGTCCCCTAAGAAAACCACCTCTTTCGTTTTGGGCACCTGGACATTATCCCAGCCCTCACACAAATCGGATGATTTATGTGGCACATATCTATTTGGTGCTTCCTTGTACCAATGTTTATGTGTTCAAATAAGTAAATAATAAATAATTCACGATAGCGTAAAAGTCTTGTCATGTATATATTAAAAATTTGTGAATAAATGATTATATCGGAGATTTATCAATTACAGTCATAAATATCAGCGAATGGGAGCTCGAAATTCCCTGACTAAATTATCACCTAATTGAACTTAGTAACTCGATAAGTAACATATAATCTATTGTATTATGCCTGTTACCCCTCGTGGAGAAACATGGGCCGCCCACTAGCATACTTCATCCTGGACAAACCTTTCTAGTTGTTCCCAGTTACCATTCATTTTTTTGATGACTGCTTCGAATTATCAACACAGTGTGTTCCTTGAACTTTTTCCTTCCTTCAACATTTCAAGTTATAAATCGTTTTATAATGCAGGTTGAGGATTTTCGCAGCGTATATCCCATCCACTTCCATTGTCTCTTTATAACCCCATCTCCAACTGGAAGCTGGTTTATTCTCTCCCATAGTAAGCTGTTGCTGATGTTATTCGGTCGGTGGACATTGAGTAAGGGTAAAATACAAATGTTTAAAGGAAAATCACTTTGTTTGAGTCTTGGTGTAGATATCAACCCTGGGATCCAAGTACATTAAGCTGAAGAATCCAAAACTGGATAAAAATATCCGTCCTGTATTATTCTGCTAACTATATACAACAAATATACCTGTTCTTTAGATTTATACCATTAAATTTCCCAGTTAGATAAGTCAGATAGAACTACTACAACCATCATCATCAAAAAGGTACAAGTAATTATAAACAATTGTCTATACAATATAATCAATGTCCGTTCGCCGGAAATCAACATCAACAATCTACTGTGAAAGGGAACAATCCAGCTTCTAGATAAAGAGGAAATTAGGAAATGAAATTAGAAGTGGATAGGGCATACATTGAAGAAATCATCAAACTGAATCATGAGGCAAGCCATAACATAGGATCCTGAAGGGAAACGGAAAAGAGGAAAACCAAAGAACACATTGGGTTAGGAAGTGGAAGCATATATTAAAAGAATGGATAGAAACTGGAAACAGATGGAAAAGATTGCTCAGTACAGAGTTGGATAGAGAATGCTGATGTTCCGCCTATACTCCTCCACGATGGTTAACAGGTATAGGTAAATCCATGGTCATGGAAGTTTAGTGGAACTAGAATTTTCGAACCGACCATTCAAATTTGAAGTAGAACTTTTTATCCCAAATTTAAAACAACATAACAAATATCTTATATCCTATCAGAGACAAAGGAAAAATTGAATATTATCACGTACGTATATACATAATTATATGTTACATTATAAGTCATATCAATAATCTGTTAAGATAATAACCCTAACCGGAGGGTTTATTCATGGTCAGAATGAAAAAGTTCGTTATCAATCATAGCATTCGATCTGTACTAATAAGGACTATACACACATGACATTGATCACCACCCAGTGATCAATCAATTGTGATTACATCTCAGTCCTACAGGAGATCGGTTGCGGCTCGGATAGATCAGTGGTAACGTCTCTGACTGTGAAGCTGGGTGATACGAAACCGAATCCACCAGGGAACACCAGTTCCCTCAAGATTACAGGTACACCTTGCTGACGAGTGCCAAGTAACATGAAACCCGGATCCAGGGTTTCCTGTTGACTACCTCCAACCACCGTCTAATCATAATTAATAATATCAATTTTTATCATACTATTGAACAGTAATGACCCACAACCTCTCAGAGAGTCGAACCCAGGATCTTTAACCTTCGTGATGATCAGTCATTCCTTGAAACCACAAGGTCAGAGTTCACTGACCTAAACGTAATGTCGAAACTGAAAAATAATCACAGATTCACTACTTGTTATAGATCATTGTTATTTCTTTTATAAAGATTGTTCTACTAACTCACAAGACTATAGTCCACATCATAACATGAACTATGACAAATGTAGGAATAGTGAATTAGGTGACATATCCTGAAATCACTCTCACCAATTCAGTTGTATTCTTTACAGTTTCATGTTTAATATCATAGTATACTTCCCTCTTGAAATGCTTTCACATAGCCACTTGCATACAAACACTACCAAGGAAGTCCTACTCACTGCCTTCTCGAGATATTACTATTGTTTACAAAATTGAGAAGACGAAAAGAGAATGTTCGGCGCTTTAAACGGATCTGTGAATACGGAGAGTTAACCTAGGGAAGTTGGAAAATCCTGATTCCAAACCAATGATTCACATGGGCTCCAGGATCCTAAAGGAATAAATGCCATATGAACCAATCATTCTATCACCTACTACTATAAGACTGCATTCCCTGACGTCGCTCGATTGCCTTATGGATTAAATATTTAGGTCAAAGGCTCCGAATGTGGCCCTCTAAAGAAAACTACCTGCTTCGATTTGAGCACCCGGTCAGTGTCACAACCGACGCACACAAATCAAATGATTTACTTGATACCACCTTGTGTTTAAATAACTAAATAATAATATCATAGTATACTTCAAACTTAATGGATAGTGGCTAGCAGTAAAATCCAGTTTGACTCACGTTTCGTCCTATTCGGGACTACTCGTCAGCTGGATATAACTGCATCTTAGATTTGTTGATGTTCACTCTGATACTCGAACCCAGTACTATTCGCTTCAAACATCATCGCGTTATCCACTTATGTACTGATGAATAGGAATTGGAAGGAGCTGGAAAGGATTGCCTAGGACAGGGTTGGATGGAGAATCTTGGTGAGTGGCTTATACTCCTTCACGAGGACTAACAGACGTAATTAAGTAAGTACTTCAACCTAATGTCAACTCTGTGACAAAATAATAAAGTAGACTCTAAATAATTCAATTGAAAAGTTTATTTATTTTTTTCATTTTGTTTAGAAAAAGAAAAGGCAATTCATAAAATATTACAATGTTGGTTATCATAGATATATGCATATGTATATAAATGTATATAACAAATGATGTAAAGATAAGTAGTATATAAGTAGTATAGAATGAACGTCATCATTATGATTGTCAAACTTCAGCAGTAATAAAACCATACTCATCATAATCATTCATTAAAATCACTAATAATAAACAAACAAACAGAGAAAGCCAATAAAGAAATCAACAACAACAACAATTTAAAAAAAAAAGATTATTATCGATTATATAATTGTAATAATAACCCTGAATATGAAAGGTCCTTTATTATTATTATTATTATTATTATTATTATTATTATTATTATCAGTTCATTCTAATACATAAGTGTATCGTTGAATGAAGGGGGAAAGAGAAGGAGGGGGGAACTGATTGATCGGTCGGTTGATCGATTTCTATGTCCCAAAAAAGAATGCGGAACCGCACACACACACACACACACATTTTTTTTAAAAAGAAAAAAAATAAAATGCTTTCAAAAAATAATTAGATTCGTTAAAAGAAGTTTCATGGAACATACAACTAAGTAACTAAATATTACGTAATAATCATAATAATGAAGTCACCTGAGACAGTGAATGAAAAAGGATCAATTTTGTTCCCCGCCGAAATAGAAAAACAAAACAAAAAGAAAAGAAAAGAAAACAAGATCCTTGATTTCAATGAATTACCTGACTAGTCAACAAATATTTTATTCATATAATGAAAATCATTGTTCATTTGTATAGAAAATAAAGTTTATTAAAAAAAAAAACAAGAATCGAATGAATACTGTACAATTTAATAAAACTGAAACAATCCTGTTGATAGTTACTATGGTTATTAATAATACTACATGGTAGGATTATATCAATAAAAGGCTGAAATAGTAACTAACCAAAGACACAGAGACAGAGAGAGAGAGTGTGTGTGTGTGTGTTTGTGTAAAACTGTCTACTATACGTAGTAAAGCATAAAATAGAAATGAATTGTCCTGAGATATTCAATTGATCAATAGATTTATGTATAGATGTATTCACTAAATCTCAATCTTATCAAAAGTTATAATGCAACAACAACAACAACAAAAGAGACGGTTAAGAAAACTTTAGTATCCAACACTTAAAGTAGCATTTATACTACTACAACTACTATGACTACTAACCATACTACTTATATTGATGATGTAAGTTCCATTTTACTTTTTTTTAAAAAAAACAAAAAACAAAACAAAAAAAGTGACTTTATTATTGAATAAAGAAAGCACAAGGAGAAAATATTGATTGTGTGTGTGTGTGTGTCTGTGTGTTATACTGTACAACCTGAAAAGATCTTTATTTAAAAAAGGAGCATGGCAACAAAATTGAATCATTGAATTATCATGTGTACAAAATAATTTAATGCACATATTATGATTATTATTATTATTATTATTCAATAATCAATAAGATTTATGACTTGTTTGTTTATTGATTTATTGATTTGTTTAAATGCTTTAATTAACAATAAGAATATATGAAGATATTAAATTGATGAAGGGGGGAGGGTGTTGGGGATTGGGGGGTAGGGGTTGGGGTGTGGAGTGGGGAAACACAAAAATTGTATATTACCTGTGTTTTGTTCTTTTAACACCAACAAAATTTTATGTAAAGAAAACGATTTGTTTGGAAAATTTTTTAAAAAAAACAAACAAACCAAAAGTAGAAAAAAACAAACAAAAAAGTAAAATGTTGAAATGGATTGAAAAATACTAAATTGAACGAGTACCAAAAAAAAAACAAAAAAAAACATGGATAAATAAAATGTAACTGAGATAAACCACCTGAGTTATATAATTAGGATATGCCCAGAGAAACAAATAGAGAAGAAGAAGAAGAAGAAGAAGGAGGAGGAGGGAAAGAATAGATTGTATAGACTTGTGGATAGATTTATGTATAAATCAATTCAATGTACAAGTTGTATGAATCAATAGTTCAATAATTTCATGATGATGATTATTCATATTGTTTTAAGCGAATACAGACCATTCTGGTTTAATAATAAATAAACTAGATTTATCTAATGAATCCAAATCTGCCAATGTAGATGAACATACTTGTGGTGAATTATTTAATAATTCATGTAATGAATTCATTCTTAATACCGATGAAGTTGACGACGATGATGAGGAGGATGACGATGACGATGATGATAGAGAGATGGAACATTGTGTTCCTTGTAATGATGATGATGATGATATTGGATGTGAATATGTAAGTGATGATTGTTTACCAATTTTTTGTAATGGTGAAATAATACGTACTGTACGATTTTCATTCTCTAAATGATTATAATGAATCAAATCAATATCAGATCTAATAACATTGTATAATTGTGAATTAGTCGGTTTATTCATAAACGATGATGATGATGATGCTATTGTTGCTACTGTTGTTGCTGACGTTATTGTTGTTGTTGCTATGACATCATTGATTATATGACATGATTCATCAAATTCATCCATTTTCATGAATTCATGTTGATTATGATGATATGAATTTAATTGTACATGATCATAATCATTATGTATTGATTGATCTTGTTCTTCATTTGTTTGAAATGTACCAGGTAGAAAAGTTGTAATATCAATCGAATTCATCATTGCATCAAAACTTGAATCAAAATTATCATTATCATTTGTAATAGAGAAATCAGTATCATTTAAATCATTATCAATAGATATACTGCTATTATGATGAAGATGATGTGGATGATGATGATGATCATGATGATGATTAGGCGGAGGATTTAAAGTAGTGATCGTTGATGAAGATGTAGATGATAAGGTGATGAAATTTTCATTTGTTGATTTCATAATATCAATAGTTAATGGTAGATGTCGATTTGAGGCACCTATACCCTCATCATGCTCATTATGATCATAATTATTATTATTCATAGTGATCATTGTTTTTGTTGTTGTTAATGGCAACGACGATGATGATCCAGTTGATGATAATAATGAACCTGATGATGATGATGTTGATGTTGAAGATGACATTACCACGGATTCACTAAATGGTAAATTTGATGACCAATTATGTAGAATACCTGAAGAATTTGTATTACTTATAAATGTATCATTATTTACAGCATCCATACATTCATCTATACTAATAATATTGGTGATTGTATCTAAATTCTTTGAATGAATTTGTGTCATTCTTCTTTCATCAATAAGAATTTGTTCTCCTTCTTCTACTTCTTCGTGTACCCTTTGTTCTTCTTCTTCTTCTTCTTCTTCTTCTATACACATATCTAATTGATTTTGTCCATTAAATTGATATATATCCATACATGATGATTGTTGATCATATGTATTGAAATGTGTAGAATTTGACATCATTTCAACTTGTTGCATTGGTAGAAATACATCACCAGATAATGGTGATACAATTGAATTCGGTGATGAATTACAACTATATGATGATGACGATAATAATTCTGAACTACTCATTAATGGACTATATAGAATAGGTTCTGGATATGATAGTAATGATGATGATGGTGTTGTTGTTGCTGTTGTTGTCGTTGTTGTTGAAGATGATGAATGATTTGGATGAACATGATGATGATGATGTATCACATTCATTACTTTTAATGGTTGTAAAATTTGTACCGATTTCGATATACCTGGTACCATACGATTACCATTCGTAATATAAAACCGTTTTGATATTGTATTGTTATTATTCAATGGAATACCACGATTCATAGAATCATGATTAGCTTGAATGAATGTTGTACCAGGTGGTAAAGTTAACATTAAACCTTCTGTCAGTGGATTTTGTCCTTCATGATCTAATTGAATATAAACTGGTGTTAGAATATCAGTTGTTACCATTCTATCATTATTATCATTGTTCTCTTGAAGTATAAGAGTATCATTCATGAATTCATCAGTTAATTGATCATCTTTTTGTTCAACATGTAAATCATTTAATTTTCTTGGAAGTATAATAACATTTTCAGAGTTGGATTTAAATTGAAAACCATTCATTTGAATATAACCATTTCCAATAGTTGATATATTACTATTATTAGTAGTAGTAATATTAGTAGTATTATTAGTAGTAATACCATTATTTGCAGAAAGAAAACGTTGACGTGTTGGTTGATTACCAACAGGTGGTAATTGTTGTGATTGTGGTCTAATTGGTATAAAATGAATTTTACGTCGTATTGGTGAATGTTTCGTTTGTTTTATATTCATATTGGATAATGATGATGATGTTGATGATGATGATGATGATGAAAGTGATGAAAAAGTTGATGAATATGATTTTGCTGGTGAAATTAATTCACCTACAGCTGGAGATGATGCTGCTGATGATGATGATGAACTATTAATTCCAGATGCATAGGCTGAATCACATATACCAAGTGAAAATTGTTCATTCATTAATCCATTTGTTTGATGATGATGATGTGCATGATGATGATGATGATTTGATGACAAAGTTATAAGAGGTGGTAACACTGATGATAAACTATGTATAGTTGGTTTGAATGATAAGGTTTGACTACTGTTAGTAGTAGTATTATTATTGTTATTCATAGGTATACTACTATTATTAGTAGTATTGATAATATTCACACTTAATGGTTTCGGTTCTAATTTAGCATAAATTGTATTACATACTAATTTGGATGGACTTGTCATAAAATTATTCATCAATTCATTATTATCATTGGTAGTTTGACCCTTAACAACAGAACTATTCATAGATGATATAGCGGGTATGGAATAATTACGATTAGACAAAGTTGGTAGTTTATTTGTTACAGTTGAAGAAAAGGAAGAAGAAGAAGAAGACGCCGATGAAGACGAAGAAGAAGAAGAATAAACAACATTGTAGTCTGTACTAGTTTTAAGTAAATTGGTTGATAATAATTTGCTTGATGTTATCAATTGATCCTCTCGTATACTATTCATTGATATAGATGATTGAGTAAGAGTGTGTGTGGTGTTGTGGAACTGATTTGGATTAACCATACGCATTTGATCACTATTACTCCTTGATGTATTCGCAGTGGTTGTGGTGGCGGTTGTTGTTGTTGTTGTTGTTGAGGACGATGAGGAGGAGGAGGATGACGATGATGTGATTTGTCGTTTTTTAGGTTGATATTTATAATTGGGAAATTCAATTTGATGAATTTTCACTAATCTATTCGCTTCATCATCGTATTGATTACGGCAACTTCTTGGAACAGTACGCCATAAATCTCCTAATTGTTGACTTATAACAGAATTTGATGCATCACTGAAAACACGTAGAACATTACGACGAATATGTTGCGCAAATAGCTATTTAGAAAAAAAGACAATTACAAATCAGAATAAGAAATCATAGATGAGCCATGACAAAGAACGAAAGAAGATTTGATAAGAAAAGATTATTATAACAGACATTTAGTCGGTTAATCTCAACAATTTTACCCCCCCCCCGGGCTGCTCAAATAGATACATTCTGCAGGAATACGTTTGATTGATAACTTTATACTAGTTAGTAGTATTGCGTAAGCTTGATGGAACTAATGTCTTTTTATAGATTTCAAACCGTGTTATCCATTATGAAAAACGTTCTTTTTATAGAATCACACATATATTAGATCAGATTAATCAACACATAAAGATTGAAAGAATCTAAACCCTGTGGTTGAAAGTCTTAAATAGGAAACTCTTCTTGACAGGAATTGCGTTATACTTGAAGCTTTTCAACAAAACATAACCGAAAGCTTAAGGAAAGTGATACTCCCTGTGGAATACGAACTCGCGTCAGCCGGTATCACATTGTAACATATTACTGCTAGGGTATTCAGATAGCGATTGACTACTTGTGAGAGTGAGTTATATAGGGATTGTTAATAATGACTGTCTAGTCCTATCAGTTCTGATCAAATTCCATCGATCAGCCAATATTAGTAGTATGATCTCGTGTTGATCTTGTACAGTCGACTGGACCGACTCATGTTTATACAAGACTCTATATGTTGATTATGTTGATTAAACCATAGTTATTCTATATTCAGAATTGACTCAAGTTGGAAAATCTAAGGGTTTATTAAATCCCAACTCTAATGGTTTAATCTATTCCATAGAGAAATATTAACTCAGTCTTATGTGTATTTGATCGTGAGTACAATGTCAATTAAATTCTTTAAGTAAAGTTGAGTCACACTCTCAACTATTAAATTACTATAGTATCCACGAAAACCCATTTCTGATAGTTATCAGAATATGCTCACTACTGACTAGCTTCAAGAGATATTTCTTAAAGTTTCGACGTGAACTAGTGACCGATGGGATTCAGCCATGTCCGTTGTGACATAGTAACCCACTGAAGACAATGGTGGATAGTGGCTCAATTGAAGGATTAGCTGAAGTTAGACATTAACACCGTTGGATGCCGACCGGCTCAATGGTTTAGTGTTCGCACGTGAGACTGAATTTGGTGGGTTCGTGTCCCTTTGGTGTAGGATCATATATACGCGCTGTTAAGGAGTCCCGTACTAGTACGAAACGACCGTCCAGTGCTTCCAGATTTTCCATGGTGGTCTAGCTTCAAGTGACTTATGATTTCAACTATTAAAATTGCCATAATATCCTCAAAACCCTTTTTGATATTAAAACAGAATAGTTTTATCATTGTATTTTAGTTATCAGTCAGTCTCTTATTATTGGCATATGTGTATTCTATTACGAATTGCCACGATATTGCCTTCAGTCACAAGCATTATAAACAATGATGAATGGTGGTTATTAGTAGAATCTAGAATGCAGGTTTCGTTCTATTTGAACTCGTCAATTGGATGTGTCTGTATCCCAGAGTTGATCTTCACTTTGGGACTCGAACCCAATACCGTTCGCATCAAACTCCTTCACGTCATCCACTGAGCTACTAAGTTCAGTTAGCCACCAGTTTGTACATTGTGGTGATGGTTTTACTCATCTTTTATTGTTTATTTGAATCTTCCCATTGATGTTTAGAACTGAAATTGATCAGTCTCTTATTGACATACATATATCCCGAAGTAAATCTCAACTCCTAGATGCAGACTAGTCTTAAATAGGACGAAACGTGTATCTTGGATTCCACTGAATATGTAATCATTAAATAAATCTCCCTCTTAATAACAGAATCTTAATAATACTGTATCTTTAATTATTAGATTATTCTTGTTATAAATGAATGAATGAGACATAACAATCAAAATAAAACCGTAGACGTGATATAATACTATTCTAATTAACCCAAATCAAAATGTGGCATCAATGCTTGAAGTCACTAACTTCTAGTCTGAGCCATGTTGGTAGATGCAGATTACTTGGTTGGGGTTTATGTGACTATCGTAACCAATGGTTGGAGACTCTAAATGACATGACTCAGAATCGATCACAATGATGTCGGTGTATACACTTTTTATCTTCCCTTAAAATATGAGATTAAAATCGCTTCATATCTTTCTTTCTACGAACTAATTCTTTCTTCCTGTAGTATATCCTTATATGCAATCTTTCTTTTATATATTACCACCTCTGAATTAACTACTTTTATGAATTCGGTGTTCATCTTGTGTTAATGAGGTATGGCAACTTGGACCGATGCATATATGTGCCTGGTCCTACGTTGTAGCTGATTGACAGATATATACTTATGAGACGGTGGATGGATGATTTTGATGGAGTTTTGTTCTCTGAGCTAGATTGATTTTATCGTGTAGCTTTCATTGTTCTTCTGAACAACATCATCAGCATAAACTCCCAGAAGAACCATGAAAGCTCTACGAACAAATCATCTAGCTCAGAGAACAAAACTACATTGAAATACAAATATATGCTTCATGCAAATGAATACATTCTGTTGGTTAAATATACTGACAAAATGTGAACTTTTCTGTTTCTCTTAAGCATTAATGAAAGCAAATTTAAGATACATTTTTTCAGCTCAACTTTAGTTAAATGAAAAATTTTACTTTAAGACACATCTGAGTCAAACCCTTAACTAGTGATAAAAAGTACAGTAGTTGAATATGTCAGCTACGTTACTTATCTTGAAAGTCTCATCAGGTACGATGAGCGTCAGGTAAAATCTCGTCACTGATTCATAAAATTTGTTTTACTTTTGTATCAACTTCAGTCCCTTGCGGTGTAGACAATGTAACCATCTACCAACCAAAAAAAAAACAAACGAATATGCTGCTTAACAACTCACTTTCCTACACTATGGTTATGAAAGGTGGCCTTTGAAAATAGATGATATTCATCGGTTCGGACCACCGAACAATCAATATTGAGTTATAGATACAGGGTACTTCATAAGAACAAAAAATCGATTGATGAACTAGTGATTCTTCATACCCTTGAGGTGGTTTTGGACATGTGTGAAGTACATTCAACCGCCCTCCTATCTAGAGATACAATGTTGGCTGGTGTCAAAGTAGACTGGAAGAAAGCTAAGAGCGTATAAACTAAAAAGCATCATTAGTTCATGGAGTCATTAACTATGGATCTGAGTTACACTGATGTCTTCAGACTACTTGGTTGTGCTCCACTCGGTAAACGTGACCAGTGGTTGAAGACAATGTGTATTATTATTATATCTCAAAATTGCTTGTGGTGATACAAATGCATTACGACTCTATTTCAGATCCTGAGTTTCAAAATTATGTTGTGCTTTTTACTCTGTGCACTATTCTTTATTTAATCATTTACTCGACATTATTACTGTTAGTTCTACTTTGTTCTTTGTTTTACTAATTTTATCTAATTTTGCTATCGTAATGCAGCAACTAGAGACATCCTAACAGATGTCGCTCCACTAACAATCGAAGAAATCAACATGGCCGTCAGACACATGGAGAGTGAGAAAGCAGCAGGACCAAACAACATACAAGCTGAAACACTGAAGGCGGATATAGAAGTAACTGCAAAGATGCGCCATGTTCTATTCAGGAAGATTTGGGACGGAAAGAAGGACACGTCATCAAGATACCAAAGAAAGGTGATTTCAATAAGTGTGGAAACTATAGAGACATCACGAAAGGTTTTCTACAGTATTGTTGAACCAGATTAAGTATTGGTAAGATGTCCAACTTCGAGATCAAGAGACTGGATTCCGTAAAGACCGGTCGTGCACAGACCAAATCGTGACGTCGAGGATTATTATTGAGTAATCAGTCGAATGGAATGCGTCACTATACATCAACTTCGCTGACTATGATAGTGGATAAAAGACCATTATGGAAGCTTATGGTGTACCTGAGATGATCATCAACAGCATATGGTATTCTTACGATGCATAACAGTGCAAAGTAATGCATGGAGAACAGCTCACAGATGCATTCCAAGTAAAGACCGGTGTAAAACAAATCCGCTTACTTTCACCATTTCTCTTTGTTCTGGTGATCATCTGGATTGTGAAGATCACCACATCCGAGGGAAAGCACGGAATACAATGGAGAGCTTGGATGCAACTAGACGATTTGAACCTCGAAGTTGGTGGGTTCGATTCCCTTTGATGTGGAATCGTGGGTGAGCACTGTTAAGGAGTCCCACAGTAGGACGAAACGGCCATCCAGTGCTTCCAGGTTTCCCATGGTAGTCTAGCTTCAATTGACTCATGATTTCAACTATTGAAATTTCTAAAATCTCCACAAAACCCATTCTGATAATAATCATCTGCTCACTAGTGACTGACTTCAAGAGATACTCCTGAAGTTCTAGTGAGAAGCCGTTACCAGTGGAGTTCAACCAGGTCTGTTTTGAGATATCAACTCACTGGAGACAATGGTGTACGGTGGCGCAACTTCGTGGATTGGTTGAAGTTAGACATTAACACCGTTGGATGCCGGGCAGCCATCTCAGTGGTCTAGTTGGTTAAGCGCCTGGTGCGAAACCGATAGTTCCTGAGTTCGAATCTCGCGGTTGGCGGGATTGTGGATGTGCACTTCTGAGGAGTCCCATACTAGGATGAAACGACCGTCCAGTGCTTCCAGGTTTTCTATAGTGGTCTAGCTTCAATCGACTCATGATTTTAAATCTTCACAAAACCCCTCCTGATATTAAATAAGCTTTATTCCAATCAATTGTATCACCCTTTCATCTATCTGTTTACTTATTGTAAATGGATGATCATTTAACGCCTCAATTATTAATAATCATTCGTTGAAACCAAAGTTTATTGATTTCATTTTACAATATATACAGTACATAATGCATTCAGTCAACAACAAAAAAAAAATTGATCATTTCAAGTCAATAGGAAATCCCTTTTACAATATACACAACCAATATGATATGTATGTGTAAGGAAGGTTATGAATGTAAAATAGGTCAACCATAAACAACAACAACAGAATCTACTCGACTAAACAAGGTGAATGCAACATTATTTAGTCATTTCTCCCAACAACAACAACAACAATGGAAATCAATTTTCTCATGATCTATATATCAGTTGTATAGATTAGACTGTAATAGATAAGATGACGATGATGATGCTGATGATGATGATGATGATGATGATGATAACCATTATAGATCAATATATTAGAGTAAACAAATCTCTATCAACTTTGTCATACTCTCTTACTCTCTAGCTCTCTCTCTCTCTCTCGCTCTCCCTCTTGTTCTATTTAAGCGTAGTTATGAATTTTGTAGAAACTTAAAGTAAACTACAATTGTAGTTGACAATAATATCTTCTGTTTATTATTAGTTAAACATGAAAAACTATTGGATGTTTACACAGTCTCTTTCTCTCTATCTCTATCTCCCTATATACATCTTTACATATATGTATGTATATTCATTAACTGACTAAACTCATCATGCCTAATTCATTCCATAAATAAGTGACCTATTGACCCAAACCTAATAAGGCATAGTTAAAATGTTTAATGTACCACATAGATAACAAGAGGCTAAGAATGATGGAGAGAAATAGAGAGAGAGTTCAATACTGAATGCATTACACTATAATAGACAATATAAGGAAAATAAAAAGGATTCTTATGTCTGTTATAGACAATCACTCTCTATTACTCTCAACAACAAAAAAATAGCCACAAATCATTAATAGATAATCGATTGAAAATCAATAAAAGAAAGAAAAGAAATCTATAATTAGGACAGTTAAATGAAAGAGAATGGATTAACTCTATTATTCTACTGATGAATCTACCATGTTGCAATTGAAGAACTAACATTCATTATACTGTTATTGTAAAATTCACTTGATAAACATTAATGATGGAATGCAAATGCATTCACCAGCTGACGAGTCTCAAATAGGACGAAATGTGCGCTAAACTGGATTCCACTGCTAGCTGCTATCCATACTGTGATTCTATTTATGATATTCTAAAGTGAATTGAATTGACTCTTTGAACTATTGAATTTGACATGACACATTACTAGTATACTTATTGTATGATGATAAAAATTCCACATACAAAAAAAGAAATTAAAAGACTGGTAGGTTTTGGGTTCGAATCTCGCGGGACGGGATTGTGGATGTGCACTGCTGACGAGTCACAATACTAGGATGAAACCATCATCAATTGCTTCCAAGCTTTCCATGGTGATCTAGCTTCAATTGACTCATGAATTCAATGATTGAATTATTTATTTATTACAAAGAAGCATCAAATAGATATGCTCCACATAAATCATTTGATTTGTGTGAGGGCGTCGAAAATTGGCTTTTCGTTCTCTCAACTTTGTAAACCACACTCCCACCACAAGAAGACAATGAGTAGGACTTCCCTGACTGTGGCCGTAAACGAGTGGTCATGTGAGAGTATTTCGAAAGGGAGAGCTGACTCTCCCCATCCTCGGCCGTACCATGATATTTAGGGGCTTTGATTGGTTAATGGGTTCGAAGTAAAAGACTTATATCAATAAAATATTTAAGAAGGATAACAATAGGTACATTAAATATTATGTGTATACCAATAACAATACTTATAACAATAGTTCACAAAGATGTTGACTATAGATCGCAATGGTGGAAGATGTAGACTGTTGCTTATGACTGATGTCGATAAGTTTGTTGCTTCCGGTTAAGATTCTTCGGGGAAATCGTCTTAAAATCTAACTAAAATTACTTCTGAAATCTTACTGGTATGAAATACCTTGATATTGAACATACACGATCCCTCAACCAGGAATCGAGCCCAAGAGCTTTGATCTCATTTGTGAATACTTAACCTCTAGACCAATGACTCAATACCCAATGATGTCAATGTCTAACTACATTCAATCCACGACATTCTGCATCCATCTCCTATTGTCTTCGGTGATTAACTGCCTCAAGCCTTATAATATGCTAACGAGCAAAGAACAAACATTCAGGCAGACAGTGACAGGGCATTAACAACATATTAATTGATACCGTGAATGGATTGATGTTAGATCACCATTGAAAACCTGGAAGCACTAGATGGTCGTTTCGTCATGTCTATGCCATAGAAGATCAATTTAAGTAGTATCATCATAAAGTTCTAGTTGATCAACCTTGGTAATGTGTATAGATGACTTCATGAATTGATGTCATGACTTAATCAATTCATTTGATATAGTTATCAGTTAAATATGGAAATTCCTGATTACGAACAAAATTTCAATGTCGTTAATGTAACTCTTCACTTATTTAAAACTCTTACACTCTCCATAAAGAAAATATTATTTTGATAACAATTGTTGAAAACTTGGAAACATGTCAGCCGTTTCGTGGAACTCCTCAATAATGCACATCCATAATCTCACACCAAAGAGACTCAAACGCACCACCTTTAGTCTTATATGAGAACGCTTAATCTTAAAATCATTGAGTCGATATTCAATGGTATTAATGATTTTGATTGAAATCATGAACCGATTGATGTTAGACCATCATTGAAAACTTGGAACCACTGGACGGCCGTTTCGTCCTATTGTGGGACTCCGCAGTAGCAGTGCGCATCCACGATCTCGCTCACGGGATTCGAATACAGGGCCTTCAGTCTCGCGCGTGAACGCTTTTCAATAATGGTCTAACATCAATCAGTTCATGATTTCAATCAAAAGCTTAACAATCTCCACAACCACTAAACAGGTGTTATTGATGTCTAACTTCAATTAATCCACGATATTGCATGACTGTTCATCATTGTCTTCAGTCAATAACTGTCTCATAACAGGCACAGTTGAACTACATTGGTCACTAGTTCTCACTGGAACTCTAAGAAATCTATCTTTAAGTCAGTCACTAGTGAGTATGCCAGTCAGTCAGCTACAACGTACGACCAGGCACATATATGCATCGGTCCAAATTGCCACATCTCACTCATTAACACAACAAGATGAACAACGGATTCATAAAAGTGGTTAATTCAGTGGTGGTGGTGGTGGTGGTGGTGGTGGTGGTAATATATAAAAGAAAGATTGTGTATAAGGATATAATACAGGAAGAAAGAATTAGTTCGTAGAAAGAAAGATATGAAGTGGTTTTAATCTCATAGTTTAAGGGAAGACAGAGAGTGTATACACCGACGCCATTATGATCGATTCTGAGCCATGTCACACAAAGTCTCCAACCATTGGTTACGATAATCACACAGACCCCAACCAAGTAGTCTGCATTTCCCAACATAGTTCAGACTAGAAATTAGTGATTTCAAGCATTGATTCCACGTTTTGATTTGGCCGCTCCTAACTAGTGAGTATATAATAATTATCAGTATAGAGTTGTTGAGATTGTTACATCTCAATTGTATATTATGAATAAATCAATGTTAGACTATCATTGAAAACTTGTATGTATCCAAGATACTTTACACTATGTATATATTCACTCCTTTAAGATCAATGATAGACATGAAAATCAATCAAATGGATTAGAATATTTGTTTATCCATATATACCGTAATACAGTAATAGAATGGTAAGAATTGAACAACCTATGACCTTTTGAGGTTTATTCAATGGTAAACTTTACATTGTAGACATTGATTGAATAAACTATATTTGTGTTGCATACTTATCAAAATCCTAGACATAAATTAAGAAGAAAACAAAATGAAATAAAGAAAACTCCATTAGATGGATATACAACTATACAGTTTATTACCATTATTATTATTATGGTGATGATGATGATAATGATTATAACCATTAGAGATTAATCAAGTTTTATGATCTTATTATGATCAAATTGATTAAATATGTCTAACTATTACTAATTAGTAATATAAAGGAATGATTCGTTAGATAGTCGGTTAGTTGGTTGGTTAGTCAATCCATGGGTTGAATAGTTACTTAGTTAAACAAATCTAACTGGCTGACTCACTGAATAACTGTGTTGGCATACATGAACTGACCCTAATATCATCATCATCAGTAATTAATAAAGTATGTATAGATCAAAGAATGTCAGACAAAAAAAAATGGAAGGGGAATATAGTACAAAGTAATTGGTAACATTATGGTTATCATCCTCAGTATGATGATAGAATCATTGATATTACGAAATTTACACACATATTTATGATCAGAATGGGTTTTGTGGAGAAATTTCACAGGTTGAAATCATGAGTCAATTGAAGTTAGACAACCATAGAAAACCTAGAAGCACTGGACGGCCATTTCGTCCTAGTATGAAACTCCTCAGCAGTACACATCCACGATCCCGCACCCCGTGAGGTTCGAACCCAAGACCTATCAGTTTCGTGCTAGGCGCTTAGCCAACTAGCCCACTGAGATGGTTGGCCGGCATCCGACGGTGTTAATGTTTAACTTCAACCAATCCACGAAGTTGCGCCACCGTACATTATTGTCTTCAGTGAGCTGATATCTCACAACAGACAGATTGGTTGAAGTTAGACATTAACACCGTCAGATGCCGGTCGGCTCAGTGGTCTAGTGGTTAAGTGCTCGCGTGCGAAACCAGTAGGCCCTGGTTTCGAATCCCAGGGGGTGAGGGATCGTGGATGCGCACTGCTGAGGAATCCCAAACTAGGACGAGACGACCGTTCAGCGCTTCCAGGCTTTCCATGGTGTTCTAGCTTCAATTGACTCATGATTTTAACCTGTGACATATTTATGAGTAATAATATCAATTATAACCAACTGAGAGACTGATGTATAAATATAGATAGACTTAAGTTACTACAATAATAATACAATCTATATTTTTATTATAGTGTGTGTGTGCCCAACGGAAGAAGAAATCAGGGAGAAACAGTGGAAGTGAATAGAACACACATTGAGCAAAGTATCTAATTGAATCACAAGACAAGTTCTCACATGGAATTGTCAAGGCCAAAGGAGAAAAGGAAGACCAAAGAACATATTACACCGAGAAATGGAGACAGGTATGAGAAAAATGAACAAAAATTGGACAAAACTGGAAACAAAGGCCCAGGACAGAATGGGATGGGGGGGGGGTAACAGACGTAAATAAGTGTGTATGTGTGAGAGAGAGAGAGGATTAGTAGTACTTAACCAGATATTCGAATTGACGTAGATGGAAATGGAGGAGGGGAGCAAGAGGTGTAGAGTTTGAACATACGATATTCTGCATGAAATCCATTTTACAGTAACAGATATCTGAAGGAAAGCTTTTCTACTGATCCACTCATATTTATTTACAATAATGATAGATAATCGGTACAAGTTGCCACACCTCATAAACACAACAAGATGGACAACGGATTCATAAAAGTGGTTAATTCAGTGGTGGTGGTGGTGGTGGTGGTGGTGGTAATATATAAAAGAAAGATTGTGTATAAGGATATAATACAGGAAGAAAGAATTAGTTCGTAGAAAGAAAGATATGAAGTGGTTTTAATCTCATAGTTTAAGGGAAGACAGAGAGTGTATACACCGACGCCATTGTGATCGATTCTGAGCCATGTCACACAAAGTCTCCAACCATTGGTTACGATAATCACACAGACCCCAACCGAGTAGTCTGCATCTACCAACATGGCTCAGACTAGAAGTTAATGACTTCAAGCACTGATGCCACGGTTTAGTTTGGAAAAACAAAGAATACATTAAATAAGAACTTTCGCGAATAGTTTCATAATATTTGGGCACCGAGTTTATTTAAGACATAAAAGAGGAAGATTTGTTGTATTTATGAAAATCTCAGCGAAAGGATTTCAAGTAGATCCAACGTTTCGCCTGGCACAATCTAGTAATTTTTTTGTTTGATTATATTTTCCTTGAATAAGCTTTGACCAGATTGCCAGATGAAACGTTGGATCTACTTCAAATTCTTTCGCTGAGATTTTCACGAATACAACAATCTTCTTCTTTAAACAATACATGACGTTGGGAAATAGAAGTAGATATGAAAAAGGATAAATAACAACTAGCAAGAGCTGGGAAAGATTATCCTAAATTAGAAGAAATCTAGAGGCGGCCAGACCAAAACATGGCACATGTCCATGAAGTCACTGACAAATGGACTGAGTCATATTGGTAGGTGTAGACTACCTGGTTGGGGACCGCGAGATAATAGCAACCGATAGTTAGAGACCCTGAATCACATAGCTCAAAATCGTTTGCAATGGTGCAGGTACATCCATTCCTTGTGTTTTTCCAAATTCTAATCTTCTGATTCCTCCTTGTCTCTTTTTTTCTCTTCCCAAATTCATTTCACTGGATTATACTCTTTAAATAACATCTTCAAACCCTAAACTTCCCGATTACTGTTTATACTCTTACTATCTCTACCACTATGGGATTTGAATCGACCACTACATCTCTATGCTAATGTGGTATGGCAATTCGAACTGATGTACGTACGTACGAAGTTCTACATTGTTACTGACTGACTGACTGGATTGGATGGAGAATGTTGGTGAGCGGCCTATGCACCTTCATGAGGAGTAACAGGTGTATATCAATCAATCGATCAACCAATTTATTTATTTATATCCATCCATATATATATATTATCAATGTTTATGTTTACGTGAGTAGATGAGTAAATAAATAATTAGCTGATTGATTGATTGATTGATTGATTGATTAAATTCAATAATATCGATTATAAACTAAAATTCACTTAAGTATAATTCTAATTATTGAGATTGAAAAACAAAATTTAAAAAAAAAACAACAACAACAACAACATCAGAATCTACTTGATGAATGATGTAAGCGAAGAAGAAAAAAAAATTTTTTTAATTTTTTAAATCAATAGGGTGAAAATGAAAAATTAGTTGCTATGTTGTTATTTTTTTAAAAAAAAGGGAATAAGGGAATAACATTAATGACTGAAGATGACTGACGACTACGATAATAAAAATAATGACAAAAAAACGGGGGGGGGTGTTGTTTTTGTTTTATGTGTGACTTTTCTATTTTAAAAAGAAAAAACGAAAAGAAAAATAGAAGGAGGGAATAAGATCTTCTCACCATTATCAATGGGAATATTGATTTTAATGTATCCAGATCAATAAATTATTGTATAAATAGAAAAAAAACAACTTGTGAATGAACAAATCGATTCAATTAAGAAAAATATTCCTATCAGAAGGGGTTTTTGTGGATATTATAATAATTTCAATGGTTGAGATCATGAGTCAATTTCAAACTAGATCACCATGAAAAACCTAGAAGCATTGGAGGGCTGTTACATCCTATTGTGGGACTCCTCAGTGGTAGTGTGCATTCACGATACTGCCCCCCCCCGCGAGATTCGAACCCAGGGTCTATCGGTCTCGGGCATGTGAACGCTTAACCTCTAGACTACTGAGTTAGCCGAAATCCAATGGTGTTAATGTCTAACTTCAACTAATCCATGAAATTGAGTGACACATCCATGGTGGTCTAGCTTCAATTGACTCATGATCTCAACCATTGAAATCTTAAAAAAATATTCCTAGAAATTCTCATTTTCGTTTTGGATAAAAACTATCAAATGGTTTTAGTATAATGGATTGGTGTTTAAGATGTTCACTATGATCAACTCTAAGTTAATTTCTTTTTTCAAATTACCTTTAAGAGAACCCTTCAATGGTATAGGTAATCAGGAAGTGATAATTGCCTTCATACCTTTAACACCATTCAAGATCGCTGTCTCTATAGTCATATTCAACTTTCAAACAAAAAGTCCCACGTTCGAATAGTTTTCTATTTACTTCAAGTTTAGACAACTGGATAGTAACATACTAGTGTATGATTTGTAGCCAAATACATAATTCTATATATGATAACTGAATTCCTTATATATCGGTTTATCTGAAGTTTAGTTATCATTCATTATTTATTATGATTATTAATGATCAATGGCTAAGATCATGAGTCAGTTGAAGCTAGAACACCATGGAAAACCTGGAAGCACTGGATGGCCGTTTCGTCCTATTGTGGGACTCCTCAGCAGTGCGTACAGTGCTTCCAGGTTTTCCATGGTGTTCTAGCTTCAACTGACTCATGATCTTAACCATTGAAATTACTACAATCTCCACAAAAACCCATCTGATAATAATGATCAGTCTATCAAAATCTTGATTTATTTTCTATGGTAAAAATGTGGAATATGATCATTTAAATCAATTCAATTATTTGTTATTATACCGTAGAAAGGTGATTTTTTCCCAAATTCAAGTTTCATCTTTAAGTAAATGTCTACAACAACGAAAATTTGATGGTTTTCCATATCCGTTTTTGATGTTCACTCCGAGTTCGAGTCCCAGAGTGATACAATCTCAAAGAGGCCGAAAACCGTGTCCTAGATTTCATTGCTAGCCACTATCCATATATTTGCTTATAATGCTTGTGAATTAAAACAATATCGTGGCATACGCACAGTATGAACATCAGTGGGAAGATTCAAATAAACAATACCAAGTGAATTTAAGATAAGTAATGATGGCGACTATGTTGCCATGGTTGATAAATCATATGCTATCAGGCAGTCAGTCAATCAATCATAAGTAACGTAAGATCTAATACACAACTGGGACAGTCCAAGTCGTTGAGTTACATCTGCATTATGACATAAAATGATGAAGTTGAAAATATAGACAGTAATAGTTGTCGTTGAAGTATCAGTGATTATAAGAAAGATTAGATATAGAGATTACGACTAGAGAAGAAAGATTTAACTTTTTGAATTTCAGGCTCATTGCAATGAATTTTAAGTCAAGTTACTCAGCATCTTCAACTACTAAATGCGGTTCTAGCGCATGACCCAATCAGATTGTTTTCACTTACGAATATATGTCGAACTATTGGTTAATGACCATATAAACGGATACCATATGTTTAGTTTTGATCTCATTAGCTTTCTTCTAAGTTACTCCAGTTTCAGTCTACACTGCAAATCGAAATAGACGATGATTGAGTATATGTGACATGAATTTATCATATTTGGTCAACACTCTTGAGCTAACTTTATTATTGCTCATTCTATAGTCCCAACATTATTCATCAATATGATCAGTAGCAAAGATTATAAAACTGTCAACAATTCCTCCTTAATTCTTATTCACTATATTGAATCGCTTGAAGTGTTTTCTTCAAATGAATCAGTGAAATCTTTATGTTAGTCAGTCATAATCAACATAGAATTCTCATATATAAATCTAGACAACATGAAATTAACAAGTCAAAATGATAATTTCTCTAACTAGGTCGAAAGTGTTCATCCTGTTGAAGATATTCAATGATTGAACTGAAAAGTTGTCTAGAACTCTTTGTTATTCTATTTTTGGTGCCCTAAAATGAGATGTCAGTCAGTCAGTCAGTAACAACGTAGAACTTCGTATGTACATACATCAGTTCGAGTTGCCATACCACATTAGCACAGAAATGCAGTGGTCGATTCAAATCCCATAGTGGTAGATATGGTAAAAGTATAAGCAGTAATCGGAAAGATTAGGGTTCAAAGATGTTATTCAAGGAGTATAATCGAGTGAAATATATTTGGGAAGAGAGAAAAAAAGAGACAAGGAGGAATCAGGAGATTAGAATTTGTAAGAACAAAAAGAGTGGATGTGAGCCATGTGATTCAGGGTCTCTAACCATCGGTTGCTATTATTTCGCGGTTCCCAACCAGATAGTCTACACCTACCAATATGACTCAGTCCATTTGTCAGTGACTTCATGGACTTGTGCCATGTTTCTATAATGAGATGAATCTTTGATGAATATAATCTATTTATCATATTCTTTCATGTTAGTTACAAAATGTCTTGACTATTATTCTATCATATTAGATGTGATTCAATTAATCATTGAAATACCTTGTTAACATAATAATGATAATAACAAACTATACAATGACACTTATGATGATGATGATGATGACGACGACGATTATATTCATAGTAAGTATTACCTCATTGACATGTGAATTTCATTAACTAACCAAACAAAAAAAGAGTTGAATAGCTTTCATTGAGAACAGTTATGCAAATGAGTTGAGGTTAGACATTCACAAGGGATTTCTAAGATCCTGAGTTCGATTTCTTGTACAGGCATTATAGATAGACGTTATTCAGAAGTCTCATCATACGATGAAACAGTTATCCAATACTGTTTGGTTTCTAATATTGGTTTAACTAAGATAAGTTCATAATATGATTTTGATAAAAAAAATCTCTATAGACTATCTGTATTCACATTGTTAAATAAGAAGTGTTAAAGGTATGATTACCACTTTGCCTGATATTTGAAGTCATCTGATTCTGAAATAGAACAAATGATTCAATTTTGTGATCCCTATTTACAACTTTAATCTTGAGATGGTGGTGAAGATTTATATCTCATGTGAATGATTTTGATGGAGTTTTGTCCTCTGAGCTGACACGACCAAACCATCTCAAAATCATAATATGAGCGTAATACTCTTCTCGTTGTTCGAAAATAGGAGAATTTCGCCAAAAGGCAAGTTTCCACTCGAGAACAACTATATATTTTCTCTATGAATGTCTTCGCTAGCATGTTCTATCAACAAGTGTAAGATATAGACCACCAGTCAACTGCCCATTAGGATGGAAAATAGTTGAGCAAAGTGAGAGAAAAAAAAGGGGACACCTAATGATAACGGATGTACACTACAGAATCCACAAATACCAACACATCATAGAAGACCAAAAGATGAAGCTACAAAGGACACACACGTCAGAACACAACCAAATCATCGAGCTCAGAGAACAAAACTCCATCAACAACTTTAATCTGATCGTCTTATCAAGATAATTAACTTGTCTACTATATTTATTCTCATAGAAAATATCAATCCTTTAACTTAGATAAGTAATATTAAATTATATAAATACATATACATTATTCATAATAACTTACCATAAAACTATTCAATGGTCTTGGTATACTATCTTTTCTACGTTTCTTTTTAGATTCAGCTATTGTTGTATATGGACGTAATGCATTAGAACCAGTTAAACGTGATGCTCTATCACTAGGCCATTCAGTTGGTATTGCATGTTCATCAGTTAAATGTTGCATCCATATTTGTAAACCTCCAAGTTTTGCTGTAGAACATTGATCACAATCTTTCATCCACATAATTGTTTTCTTATTTTTGTTACTATGTTCAATATATTATGTATAGATAGATAGATAGATGGATATGATATATGTGTAATTGTTTATTCACTGAAAGCACAGTGGTAAATGATAAAGTGAATACAATATTTCTTGGAATGAATTGAAGATGATGAAGTAATGATATTATATATTCGATATGGAAGTAACTACATCTATATACATTTGTATATATAAATGTATATGAATATATATGTGTTCAGTTCTGTTCCTTTTTGTTTCTAGTTTTTCTTCGTCTTCTTTCGTTATTTCTTGATTGAATAACAAAAATCACTTAAGACTAGACGTTACACATTTAAAAAAATGAGGAAATCATCGTATGATTTGACAATTTATAGTTGACAGATTGGGAAGTCTAGAGGTAGAACATAGATAAACCAATGATATATTTTGTGCCCTAGAGCTGTATGTTTATATATATATATGTATATAATGATATACATACATATGTATTTATATGTATATGTATGTATGTATGTGTGTGTATGTGTGTGTGTGTCTATTTACAAATCACCTTGACACACACAACTCCTATGTGACTATTAACTGTTAATAATAGTAATATTATTAGACAGGGGTTAAATAAGTAGTTTATCTTCTATAACTTAATAGATACGTCTAGGAAAATGATGATGATGATGATGATGATGATGAGTTCAGCTGAGACTAATTTTTCTTTTGTGTATTGTTTTTATGCATATAGACACACGTGGCTTACAATATGCTACCTGTATATATCTACATATGTCTATAAAAGATATGTCTATCTATCGATCGATTAATTAAAGGGGAAAAAACTATATATATCTATAATAAATCTTAATTTTACCATCAAAAAACACAAGTTTCTTTCTCGACCCCCCACCCACCCACCTAAAATACACAACATTTTATCACGTATTTGTGGAGAAAAAAAATTAAAAAAAAAATTTTATACATATTTTTTTTTTGCTTTTTCAAAATGAGCACGTCAACCACATCTACAATCCAAAAAAAAAATTTTTTTTGTTATATCAACCAATCACAAATGAGTAAAAGGAATTGGATACTATCAATCTGAACTTTGATTGGTTGATTCAATAATCATAAACATATTTTTTTTAAAAAAAAAACAATAGGGAGAGTAATGAAAAATGATTAATCCAATACATATGTATCATGGAATGGTGGTGGTGTAATTTATAAAAAATTTATCAGAAACCAAAAAATAAAGGGGATGACATTATCTATTCACCTTCTATCAATATCTCTCTCTCTCGCTGACACACACACACGGTGTTTTTTTGTTGTAAAGAATTTTCGGTTAAATAATCGAGATCATTTATGTAAGAATGAAAGCCCTCAAAATGCCCTGGTATGGCTGAGTGAGGAGAGTTCGTTCTCACTCTCCAAATGCTTTCACATGGCCATGCGTATGTAGCCTCTGCAAGGGAAGTCCAACTCACTGACTTCTCGTGTTGGGAGTGTTATTCACGAAATCGATATGACGAAAAGAGAATGTCCGGCACTTTAACCAGATCCCAAACCAATGGTGCACATGGGTTCCAGGATCCTGCGGGAACAAATGGCGTATGAACCAATTGTTGGTGACTGGCTTCCATGAGACTGTATCTCCTTACATTGCTCCACTGTCTTGTGGATCGGACCTTCAGGTCTAAGGCTCTGGGTGTGGCCCCCTAAGAGAAACACCTGCTTCAATTTGGGCACCCGGGGAGTATCACAGCCCTCATACACATCAAATGAGATTTGTGTGACGCATATGTATTTGGTGCCTCTTTGTAACAATATCTATGTGTTAAAATAAATAAATAAATAAAAAATATGTAAGATTCAATCATTTCGATATATATATTTTTATACTGTATTAATTAATCCGAGAAATTGGGAAAATGCTTTTATGTATATTATGTAATATAATGTATGTATATATATTTTAACAGTTGAGAGTATGAATTCATTGAAGATAGACCACCATGGAAACCCTGAAAGCATTAGACGGGCGTTTCGTTCTGTTGTGGGACTTCTCAGTCGCAATGCACATCCAAGATCCTGCCGCATGGAATTCGAACGCAGGACCTATTGGTTTCGTGCTTGAACGTTTGACCTATAGACCACTGAGCTGGCCGGTATCCAACGGTGTTAATGTCTAACTTAAAACAATTTATGAAATTTAGCCATCGTTCATCATTGTCCTCAGTGAGTTACTATCACACAACAGATACAGTTGAACTTCATTGGCCACGGCTTCATACTAGAACTTTATGAACTACCTCTTTAAGCCAGTCACTAGTGAACATACGATGATTAATATGAGAAGGGGCTTTGTGGAGATTTTACTAATTTAATAGTTGAGATCATGAGTCAATTGAAGCTAGACCACCATGGAAAACCTGAAAGCACTGGAAGGGCGTTTCGTCCTACTGTGGGACTCCTCAACAGTACGCATCCACATAATCCAGACTAGAAAAATAACTAAATTATAACGATAATCATCAGATATAACTGTCATCCGATTTTTCTAATATCACAGAAATCGAGAAGATAAAAATTGATAATAATAATTACTTCGTATTTACTGGTAAATCGACCGCTGTTTCGTACTAGTACGTGACTCCTCAGTCCAGTTACCAAATGACATTAAACCATATTATAGGCTTTAATTATGTAGTCTATTATCTCATAAACCGTTTCGACTCATCAACAGTACACATCTACGATCCCGTCTCGCGAGGTTCGAACCCAGGATGTATCAGTCTCGCAAGTAAGCGCTTAATCCCTCCCCCCTCTCTCTCTCTTTATATATATATATATATATATATATATATATATTCATCTGATTGTCTCGGCATTACCACCAAGTCAAACAAGCTAAGTTGGACATTGATTAATAATGGATTGTAGAATTCCATTTTGTTAATCTGATTAATGACAAACGTGATTATTAAAAAGCTTTTAGCATAAATCTAAAATGTCATTTACAGTCAATCTCTAAACAATTCCACCTTTAATCTAAGTTATGATTACATTAATAATGAATAAACAAATCCTAAACTTTAGTCATGTGTAAATATTCAAGGGTTAGATATAAAATTTTTCAATATTTGTTTCATTGTATTCAATATTCTATCAGTGGATATTTTGTGATAATCTATTCTGATCTTTTTCCATTGATTGTTTATTCTGGTTAGTGATTTTTTTTGTGTGGTAAGGTTGTTTTCTACGAGATGAGGTCGCTAACCTCATACTCAACCCTTCTCTTTTATCCGGGCTTGGGACTTGTAGTAAATCTAGAAGAACTACAATTGGAAGTCATCAAACTGCATCATGAAGCAAGTCCTAATTTGAAATCTTGAAAGAAAACAGAAAAGAGTAAGTTGAAAGAACACATTGAGTCAAGAATTGGAAGTAGACATGAAAAAGATGAATTACAACTGGAAAGGAATGTCAAGGATACAGTTTGATTTAGAATGCTGATTGATGGCTTATGCTCCTCCATGAGGATTAACAGACATAAGCAAATAATTAGTAGTCAGAACACCTCTTAACATTCTTTTGACTATTATTAAAACTTGTAATTTCTTATCAGCTATTCATTTAATTCTAAATCATTGATTAATATTTGTTAATGTGTATATATGAGCAACTGATTATCTTTGCATAGATCACATTCAATGAGTACTTTTACATTTGACATCATTATAATTAACTTATTATAGTAACGTCGGGAATTGGAAACAAACATGAAAAGGATAAATAGTAACTGAAAAGGATTTCCCAGTGCAAGGTTGGATGGAGAGTACAGGTGGGCGGACTATGTTCTTCCACGAGGGTTAACAGGAGTAAGTAAGTAATTCTAACAAATTAAATACAACTATGTAAAACCGAATAATTATTACTACCATTTATATTATTAAAGACATTGATATTATTAATACAACATGCATTAATTTACATGTAAATAAATTAAGGAAAATATTATAATACAAAGAGATATAAGAACACAATAACCAATCAAGATTGAAGTCTACAGGATAATTTGATAGTCATATATGTAGAAATACGAATACACTTCCCATCTACCTAAAGCTTATACTGATAATGTCATTCAGAAGAATGATCAAAGTCCTATAGCAGAACGAAACGGCCATCCAGTTTTTCCAGGTTTTCCATGGTCAGTCAGTCAGTCAGCTACAACGTAGGACCAGGCACATATATGCATCGGTACAAGTTGCCATACCTCACTCATCAAAACCATTCAGTTCACAGAACAAAACTTCATCGAATCCCATGATAGGGATCGTGAATGCGCACTGTTGTGGAGTCCCATAATAGGACGAAATGGCCGTCCAGTGCTTCTAAGTTTAACATCAATCGATTGGTGATCTCAATCAAAAACTTAATAATCTCCACAACCCTATACTGATAATTGCCATGTACGTACTAGTAACTAACTTCGTGAGGGAATTCTCTGAGTTCTAGTGAGAAGCCGTAACCAGTGGAGCTAATCCGTTCCGGGTAGAAACATGTATCTAACTCAGTACAATGGAAGATGGTCTTGTAAATTCGTGGATCGGTTAAGGTTAGACATTAACACTTTTGGATGCCAACCTATTGGTGTAGAGATTAAGTGTTTACTCGCGAAACCGAATGTTCTGGGTTCGAATCCCACGAGAGGGGTTGTGGATGCGCACTGTTGAGGAGTCTCACAATAGAACAAAACGGCTATCCAATGCTTTCACGTTTTCAATAGTGATCAGTTGTATATATTTTAAGATGATAAACATGTACGCATACAACCATCCACCCACCCGCACCCCCTCCCACACACACACAATACATTCAAAGACAACATCAATAACACTAATATAATCAATGAAATAACTTTTGAGTCTGGTATTTGGGCGTATCCACTTTCGAATCATCAAGCTTAGAATGAAGAAGATAATCATTATGTCAATAGAAATTAATCAACATTATTATTAATAATAATAATAATAATAATCATAATGGTAATCTTATTTATGTCTAAGTATTTAATTAATTTATTTACAATTTATTCTAGAATATTAATTTCTATGTTGTTGTTGTTTGTTTTTGTTTATTTGTTAATTTAGAAAACAAGAAAGAATATTGTTCCATTTAATTTAATTTTATGAATTAAGATCTTGAGTCAATTGAAGCTAAACTATCATGAAACTCCTCAGTAATGCACATTCATGATTCCACTTCCCTCGAAATGGATAGGTCATAGGTTCGAATCTTACGAGGCGAAATCGTAGATGTGCATTGTCACTGAGGAGTCCTATAGTAGAACGAAACAACCGTCCAGTTTTACCAGGTTTTCCATGGTCAGTCAGTCAGCTACAACGTAGGACCAGGCACATATATATATATATATATATATATATATATATATATATATATATATATATATATATATATATATATATATCGGTCCAAGTTGCCATACCTCATTAACACAACAAGATGAACATCAAATTCATAGAAGTAGCTACTTCGATAGTGGTAATATATAAAAGAAAGATTGTATATAAGGAATATAGTACAGGAAGATAGAATTAGTTCATAGAAAAAAAGATATGAAGTGATTTTAATCTCTTAGTTTAAGGCAAGACAGAGAGTGTATACACCGACACCATTGTGATCGATTCTGAGACATGTCACACTCAGTCTCCAACCATTGGTTACGATAGTCATGCGGACCCCAACCAAGAAGTTTGCATCTACCAACATGGCTCAGACTAGAAGTCAGTGACTACAAACATTGATGCCACGTTTTGATTTGGCCACCCCTAACTTTCTTCCAACCATCTCCAACACCGGTTAGCATTGCACGTCGTGGTAATCGATGTTCAGGCATACGTAACACGTGGCCCAACCATCTCAGTCGGTGAAGATTCACAACCTCGTCAACTGATTTACCATCATTCCCTAATACCCTGCGTCGAACCTCACCATCACTTACCAGGTGATCCCAGCAGACACCAGCAATATTTCTAAGACATCTGTGGTCAAATACTAGTAGCTTACGAGTGTCTTCTACTCTTAGTGGCCATGTTTCACTGCCAAAAATTAAAACAGAACGGACTGCCGCGCAGTATACTCGTTCTTTTATTGATAGACGAATATCTTTCCTTCGCCATAGGTGATGTAAGTTGGTAAAAGCCGAACGAGCTTTTTGAATCCGTGCTGAAATTTCGTCAAACACCAACCCATTAGAGCTGATCAGACTTCCAAGATAAGTGAAGTTGTCAACGCGTTCGACTACTTCACTTTCTATCCTTAGTTCAAATGTTGACGCAGACCAGTCCTGAAGCAATAATTTGCATTTCGAGAGGGAGAGAAGCGCATTCCAAACATTCTGGCATTGTTGCTTAGTGCTCTGCATTTTATCAGAGTCTTCACCGAACAAGACTATGTCATCTGGTAATCTAGTTTCAATTGACTCATGATTCTAACCATTAAAATTACTATAATATCCACAAAAATCTTTCTGATATAAAAAAATTATTTGTTTAAATCATTTACTCTAAATCCTAGATCCTATTCTGTTTAACAACAACGCCACCCCTTTCCTTATATGTCCTCATAGCCTACACAGATATTAGAAGTATGACACATGTCAAATTCACAAAGTATAGATGAATGAAGAACTATTCAGTAATATGAATACTTCTTGTATTCTTTGTTATTTTGAAACCTGTTCTACATTACATTTTAGTCAAATTGTTTGAAAACATATGGTTTCATTGAGCTCATTCAATAGAAAATGCCAACGTAATTTGACAATTAATGATGTATACATCAGTGAATATGATCCTTCATCAAACTATTTAAAAATTTTCACATGTTGAAATCATGAGTCAATTGAAGCTAGACCACCATGGAAAACCTGGAAGCACTGGACGGCCGTTTCGTCCTAGTATGAGACTCCTCAGCAGTGCGTATTCACGATCCCGCATCCCGCGGGACTCGAACCCAGGACCTATCAGTTTCGCGCCAGGTGCTTGATTCAAAAATAGTAAATGAGATTAAATTCATTTTATATTGTTTGTTTGAATCTTCCTATTGATGTTTAAGGCTTATTATTGGCAATATGTGCTACGGAGTGAAAATCAACTCTGGTAAGTAGGTACATCCAGTTGATGGGTCTCAAAAACGGGATGAATCTTGGGTTCCAGATTCTACTGCTAGCCACTATCCATTTTTGTATTTTTATTTATTTATTTAAACACATAAACACTGATACAAGGAGGTACCAACTAGATATGAATCACATAAATAATCTGATTTGTGTGTGGGCTATGATACTGCCCGGGTGCCGAAGCAGGTGGTTTTTTTAGAGGGCCACATCGGGAGCCTTGGTCCTAAAGGTCTGATCCACAAGACAGTGGGGCAACGTCAAAAGATGCAGTCCCATAGTAGCTGGTAACCAACACTAGATTCATATACCATTTTTCCCTTAGGACCCTGAAGCCCATGTGCACTTTTGACTTGGAATGAGGGTTTTCCAACTCCCCTAGATGGATCCTCCATATCCACCAAACCAGTTTAAGCGCCGAACATTTGCTTTTCGTCCTCTCAATATCGTAAATGATATCATAGATGAGAGAAGGTAGTGAGTAGGACTTTCCTGACAATGGCTGCATGCACGTGGTTATGCGAGAGTATATCAAGTGGGCGAAGTGACTCTCCCCGGGGCATTTGGATGACACAGTTAGGAGATTCGAACACAGTACCGTTCAATTCTAATGCCATCACGTTATTTACTTAGCTACTAAGTGCTGATAGCCACTAGCTTGTGCAATGAGGTGAAGTTTAAATTCATTTCTTATTGTTTGTCTGAATCTTCCCATTGATGTTTAATACTCCAATTGATCAGCTTTTTGTTATTGGTATATGTGCATCTTGTGAGGATTACCTCGACATTATTTTAAGTCACAAGCATTATAAACTGAGGTGATGATGGTTAACGTTGGAATCAAAGACACGCGTCTCGTCCTATTTGGGACTCGTCAGCTAGATGCACCTGCATCCCAGATTTGATGTTCACTCTGAGACTCGAACCCAATACAATACCGTTCCCTACGAATACCATCATGTTATCCACTTATCTACTAAGCTACTGAGTCATAAATTACAAATGTTTAATTTCAGGTACTGTACTTTAGTTGGACAGTTCACTAACACTTTCATATCTCAATAAATTCCTGTGAAGATACCGATTGAGTTAGACGAGGAAAAGAACGTAAATCTGTACAAAGTTAGGACTAAACACTGTGTTTGTTAACTATCTGGTACTGTTTACTAAGATATAGAACATGACTAAGCATGTGAATACTTTGACTATCGAGTGTTATGTCTTATTTTTATATGAATAAAATAAATTCAATTGTATAACCTATCAATTTACTAACTTATACACGTTAACCCTCGTGGTGGAGCATAGACCAACCACCAGCATTCTAAATCAAACTCTGTCCTGGACTATCCTTTCCAGTTGTCATTCGTACTATCCATGTGTGCTTCCGATTCCCGAAGCAGAATATTCTTTGGCGTTCCACTTTTCTGTTTTCTTTTAGAATTCCAAGTTAGAGCTTGTCTCATGATGCAGTTTAATGATTTCCTCAATGTATATCCTATCCACCTTCAACGTTTTTGTCCAATTTCCTCTTAAACTGATAGCTGGTTTGTTGTCTCTCTCGCAGAGGGTTGTTACTAATGCTATCCGATCAACAGATATTTAGTATCTTATGTAAACAATTGTTTATAAATACTTCTACCTCAATAATGATGGTTGTAGTAATTATCCAAGTTTCATGTTTGTATAATGGAACTGTTTTGATGTTTGTATTGAAGATTGATATTGATTGACAGTTGTTTTAAGTTTCATATGTTGTTCAACTGTAGGAATGCTGTTGTTGCTTTGTTAATCCATGCGTTTATGTCTACAACTGATCCTTCTTGTTGATCGATGATGCTCTAGAGTTTCTCCATTAAGTGTAATTGAGTTGGTATAAACGTTTACAAACTTGATCACAATGTGTACTCAATTGAAATTTATATCTGAATTACATTTATTCCGATAATTTAGTTTAGTTATTTTAAAAATCTCAGAAACCATTTAACAATTATTTTATCCCAGTTTGAATCTACTAATCAACAGTACGAATCTATACCTTGTAGAAAGTTTGATTCAATTCGTAAATAGGACTTTCAAGGAGACATAAAGGGTGATATTTTAACACGTCGACTTAAAAGATCTGTCGAAAAGATGTTTCACACCGTCAAGATATATATAATTTTCTCAACTCAATCAGTATTCACACAACAAATCAAGGATAGGTTACCGATGATAGACCATTCCAATAGTGTATACCTATTCAACGGCTCCTGTGAAGTTAGTTATATAGGCCGTACTCAAAGAGTTTTGTCCTTGCATTCTGTTGAACATATATCAGTATGGTTAGGAAAAGGAGATACTAAATCGATCAACAGTACTATTCTTTCTCACTTGGTCGATCATGAACATCATATTAAAATAGAGGAAGCTTTCTCTGTTTTATATCTCAAGGAGTTAGATTACGACTATTCTACACAACTAAAGCTATTTGGATCAACTCTAGAAAACTAAACTGATGTATCCAGATGAAATATATCCAGCCTATGACTGAATAACCTGATACCTACCCCTACCTTTCAATTCCTTTCATGTTTATATATCTTTCTTCATCTTCACATTTATCTTTCCTAATTCATATGAACCCCTTTTTTTCTTCTAATTATTGTTATTACCTTGATAATACCCCCTCTTATTACATTATTATATTCACTATAAGTATGAAGATTACTATTATCTTTATTACCTTAATAAACAAGATGAACTTCACACAATCTCTTTTTCCTTATTCATTACTATTATTTCATTTCATTAAGAAGAGTTTTTTCTACTTCCATTTGTTAATGACATAGAAACATATCCATTCCATCTCTCACTCTCTCTCTCTCTCTCGTTCTCCCTCACTCCCACCCTCTCTCTTCTTCCCCTCTTCTATCCATAATCATTGTCTTCTTTATTCATTCATAAATGAATTATCTTAGTTCATCTGTAATGTTGAGTTACCTTTTTTGTTTTATTTTGTTATAAAGAACAATAGATCCATGATGATCACGCATTTACACTTGTTTCTATTATATATTTAATAATAATACTAATAACAATCAGGGATAACACAAAACTTTTCAACACTTTTCTTTCATGAATATAGTTGAATGGAGACAGTAAAGATAAACTGATGATGATGATTTGGATGATGATGATGACCACAAAAGTTGTTTGTTTATCTTCTCATTTATGAGGTTGTTTTTTTCTTCTTAAGGATATAGGATATGTGTCATAAAGTACCTTGATAATATAAAATCTATATATATATGAGAAAGTTAGTGAATGGGAGAAATGAGAATACAATATACCTCCATTAATATATATCTATCTATATAAAACTGTCAGCTATCATGGCGCCAATTCATATGAAATAGCAATTAGAATGAGTTATTTCTTAGCCCCCCCCTTACCCCCCCCACACACATACACACAAAGATGGATATATGTGCTCTTTCTCGTCGGATTGTACTCTTTACAAATTATTCCTAACTCATTCATTGAATTTGATGTACTACTTGAATACTTCATTTTGTAGAAAGTAAAATATCCTATTAGAAAGGAAGTGTATATTATTACAGTACCATTCATTCATTCATTCATTCTTTCTTTCTTTCTTTTTTTTTAATGAGTACACAATATCCATTTACTATGGTAATGAATGATGTGATTATCAGTTGGTTTTTATTATTTATTAACCTAGAGATTTCAAAGTGTACTTGAATGCATTTAGGTGTGTGTGTGCATGTGTGCATGTGTGTGTGTTTGTGCGGTGTGTGTGTGCGTAAATCTGGGTTTTATAATGATGCATGGAAATGGTAATTTATGTATTTAAAATGTCGCCAAGTATTTTAATAAAAAGTCCATTAAATAAATTGATTGTATTATGAGTCATAAAAGTCTCTTATTGTACTTTTTCTTTTTATATAGGACTCTTTTCATGAGGATACCGAATAGGTTTATTATTAAACTGTATAAACGTCATTCAATACAAATGTCAAGATAGTTCTACTGTATGGGGCAAAAACTTGGAGAAATATGAAAGCCATCATCCAGAAGATATAAGTGTTTAGTAACAGTTGCCTACGCAAAATACTTCGGATCCGTTGGACAGACACTATCAGTAACAACCAACTGTTGGAGAGAATAAACCAAATCCCAGCGGAGGAAGAATTTAAGAAGAAGCGCTGGGAGTGGATAGGACACACTTTGAGGAAAGCACTCAACTGCGTCACAAGACAAGCCCTTACATGGAATCCTCAAAGTCAAAGAAAAAGAGGAAGACCAAAGAACACATTACGTCGGGAAATGGAGATAGACATGAGAAAAATGAACAAGGATTGGATGGAACTAGAAAAGAAGGCCCAGGACATAGTACGTTGGACAATGCTCGTCGGTGACCTATGCTCCATTAGGAGTAACAGGCGTAAGGAAGGAAGTAAGAGTCATTTTATACTACTACTACTACTACTACCACTACTACTACTACTACTACTACTACTACTACTACTACTACTACTACTACTACCACTACGACTACTACTACTACTACTACTAAGGTAGATACTTGTCTCTACCTGAGACCGATTGTACTGTAGTGAACATGAAAGCCAGTGGGGACAATCGAATGTATTTGATACAAAATTACAGGACTGGTCAATAAAATCTAACGATCAAATAATAAATACGTAATTTGCAAAACGTCCATCAGTTATCTCATAATGACTCAGACTTCATTGTTCTTGCATTTTCACAAAAATTGCATTCCGTTCCCATTCTTTACTGTTCGATCCTCTTGTCTCTCTGCTTCCACGACTAACATCATATACTACTTATGTGGATATAAGTAGCACACACCACACTACTACTACTACTACTACTACTACTACTACTACTCACATTCCTAGTACTCTATTGAATATATGTTGGATAAAAAAAATGGTTGTAGCAACTAAACTATTAGCGAACTTCCATGATTGAAGGTAAATAATGGTTCAGTTACTCAGTCAGTCAGTCATCTACAACATAGGACCAGGCACATATATGCATCAGTCTGAGTTGCTATGGTTTGCTAGTAGAAAAAGATGAACACCAAATTCATAGAAGTAGTTAATTCAATGGTAGAACGATTCCATATAATGATATAATACAAGGAGAACGAATTAGTTCGTATAAAGATAGATATGAAACAATTTTAATCTCATCGTTTGACAGAAGACAAAAGTGTATACACAGATGTCATTGTAATCGATTCTGAGCCATGTCACGCAGGATCTCGAACTATCCTCATATTGATCAAAATTTCGTACTAAAGCCCCAAAAATTCTTCAATATGAACATATTAAAATGAATGAAGTGCCCTTCTGTTACTTGATCCTAGTATGGGACTGCTGACGTTACCAAGAATTAAATATGAATTCCTTATATTTAGCAGAACAACTTGGAACGAGACATTCCAATAATCTACTTTATCAACTTAAGACAGCTAAATGATTATCACTAAATCTACATATAATATTTATCTTGAGGTTTCTGGTTCCCAATGAAGATCTACTTGATGACAAATAATTCCCTGTTTCAACAGTTGAGATCATGAGTCGATTGAATCTAGACCACCATGGAAAACCTGGAAGCACTGGGCAGCTGTTTCGTTCTATTCTGGGACTCCTCGGTAGTGCGCATCCATGACCCCGCCTGGCGGGAATTGAGCCTAGGACCTATCAGTCTCGCACTGGGCGCTTACCCAACTAGACCACTGAGCTGGCTGGGATCCAACGGATGTTAACGTCTAACTTCAACTTATCCACGAAATTGAGCGACACATCCACCATTGCCATCAGTGAGTAACTATCTCACAACTGATCTCGTTGAACTCCACTGATCACTACTTCTCACTAGAACTCCAGGATATATCTCCTGAAGCATTGTTTTAATGATAAGCGTATACTTTGTGAAGAATTCTTAGGATATTAATGAAAACCGATACTTAATAGAATTTAATCACATTCAAAATTAGTATTGATTTATTGTACACGTTCCTCTACTTTTTAAAATAATGAGTGAACGCGGTAAATGTGGCAAAGTTTACAGTAAGGCTAAGATAGTATCAGTGTGTGCGGGTCTTCAATTAAATGTTTTTCATGTACACCGTTTCCTACATCAAAGCAATTACACTGAGCGAGTTGGCGTTGGTTCTCCAGTTTATTTAGCTGTAGTTCTCGAATACCTGGGTGCAGAAGTTTTGGAGTTAGCTGGTAATGCCGCTTGTGATATTTACATTTACAGTTAGCCATCCGCAACGTTGAAGAAGTGAACAAGCAACTTGATGGGGTTAAAATTACATAGAGTGATGTGCCCCTGAATGCTCTGGTACGGCCGAGGGTAGCGAGAGTTAGCTCTTCTTCTCCAAATGCTCCCACATGACCACTCGTATACCACCACCTCCAGGGAAGTCCTACTCATTGCGTTCTCATGTCGGGGGTGTTGTTGAGAAATTTGGAAGAAAGAAAAGTAAATGCCTGATACTTTAACCAGGTTGCTGAACACAGACTGTACACCTAGGAGGGTTGAAAAACCCTAATTCTAAATCAGTGGTGCACATGGACCCTACGATCCTTAAGGAACAAATGGCGTATGAACCAATCGTTGGTCACTGGCTACCACAGGACTGCATCTCATTATATCGCCCCACTACCTTGTGGATTAGCCTTTAGTTCAAAGGCTCCGAGTGTGGCAACTTAAGAAAACCACTTGCTTCGGCACCCGGGCAGTACCATAGCCCACGCACACAAATCAAGTGACTTGTTTAGCGCTTACGTGTTCCGTCGCCATTCTATTTGTATAATATATAGACTAGAATGTATTATTGATAATTTTTCCTTTAGTTTTTCTTTTCTTTTCAGAATCTATAATTTCGTGGATTAGTTGAAATTAGACATCATTAACACCATTGGATGCCGGCCAGCTCAACGGTCTAAAAGTCTATAGGTCTTGAATTCGAGTCTCATGAGACGGGATCGTCGATGCTCACTGCCACTGAGAAGTTCTATACTAGGATGAAACAGCCATTCAGTGTTTACAGATTTTCCATGATCTCAACTATTGAAATTACTATATTATCCACAAAAACCCTTTCTGATATTAATCAACATATCCTCACTAGTGACTGGCTTCATCAGATATTTCCTGGATTTCTAATGAGAAACAGTGACTAGTAGAGTTCAATCGGGTCTGTTATGAGATAGTACTCACTAAAGACAATAGTAAATGTGTCGTTCAATTTCGTAGATAAGTTGAAATTAGACATTAACACAGTTAGATACCGGCCGGCTCAGTTGTCTAGAAGTTAAGCGTTTGCACACGAGACTGGATAGATCCTGTGTTCGAATCTCACAAGGCAGAATCGTGGATGCGCAACAGCCACAATAGGTGAAAACAGCCGTCCAATACTTTCAAATTTTCCATAGTAGTTTAGTTTTCTTTCTTTCTTTTTTTTTTAAAATTTTTTCCATCCAATTTCAATTTTCACACGGAACTTACTTGATTGAATATAAAACGAGACAGATTTATATCTGTCTGTAAACAATACTGAATTCATTGTATAATTCAGTATGTTTATTCATGTTTATATGGATGTACATATATGAAGTTTAAGTGAACCATAGTCATGACATACAATTGTTTACATATATATACCTGTTACTACTGATTCAAATATACTACTTATTATGGTATATAAGAAAAATGATTATTATTTGATAGACATAATGTCTAGACAGAATATTTTAAGAAAAAATTTAATAAAATGGAATGTAATTTATTTATCTTCTTTGATGGATATGAATCAGCTTCATTTCAAGTTTTTTCTGGTTAGTGTTTTTTTTAGCGAGTTAATTTTCTACGGGATGGGGACACTAACCCCATGACCAATCCTCCTCATTTATCCGGGCTTGGGACCGGTAGTAGCCCCCGGAGGGACTCCAGGTGGAGTTGGTGTTGTTAGTGGTGATCTTCTTCTTCTTCTTCTTCTAAAATGGGTTCTCTACATTCTGTAGAGTAAATGAATAAGCGAATTGTGAATGTAAACAGTAATGAAAATGTATATTTAGTTTAGGTGTAAATATTTGAATGATATGATAATAGTGTATAAGAAATATAAGTGGAGATAATCGAATGTACTTGAATACACTTCATATAATCTGTGAATCATTATAGTAAATGCTTCATGGGCAAAAATGTCAATCAATCATCTTAGACTTGATTGATTCTTCGTTTTCTCAACAACCATTCTCTGTTTTTGTTCTTCGATCTTCTATGCAAAATACTTTGGATTCGTTGGCTAAATACTATCAACAACAACCTACTGTGAGAGAGAACAAACCAAATCCCAGCGGAGGAAGAAATCAGGAAGAAGTGCTGGGAGTGGATAGGACACACATTGAGGAAAGCACCAAACTGCATCACAAGACAAGCCCTTACATGGAATCCTCAAGATCAAAGGAAAAGAGGAAGACCAAAGAACACATTACGTCGGGAAATGGAGATAGACATGAGAAAAATGAACAAGAATTGGATGGAACTAGAAAAGAAGGCCCAGGACAGAGTGAGTGGGTTGGAGAATACTGGTCGGTGACCTATGCTCCATTAGGAGTAACAGGCGTAAGTAAGTAAGTAAGTAATCCCACTTAGATAAATAAGGATTAACTGACTGAAGTTTTAGGCTTTCAACTACCTAGGCCTACAATTCGAATCATACATTCTATCTATCTAAGTTTAAGTAACTATGTAATATCAGTAGTACTCATGTATTGACCTACTTTTATCAAAAGAACGCGATTGGTTTAATGGAAACAATTATTATTATTATTATAACCAATTGTAACAGTGATTGTTTTACTGTACTTGTTTGTTTAACTGTACTAAAGACATTCTTCCATCCGTTGATTGTGACTTTGCACGGATTCGGTTACACTCAGTAACCACGCTTGTAACCTGGCACGATCTCAGTGTTCCTTCGATACTACGAGATTGCCAACAAACACATCTACTCTTGTTTGTTCTTTCTTTTTCTACTTAGTACTGTCCAAATATTTCTGTATCCTTTTCAACTATATTGAACTATTCAGATAAACAACAACAATAACAACGACAACAACAAAACGTGTTCATACTAGAAACCAAGATTTACAGTACGTTGATAAACATTTGTCCATATCAATTCAGTGAGATATATTTGACACAGTAAGCTCAATTAGGATTGATGAAACAAGGACAGTATTCCTATCGTTGAACAAGATGTGAAAATCAAAACAACTGTCTGTTGTTAGCGGAGGACAGAGTGGGTTGGCGAATGCTGGTCAGTGGTCTATGCTCCGTTACGGGGGGGGGCAACAGGCATAAATAAGTAAGTATCATGAATCGAAAATGAAATGTCTTGTGGCAAAAGGTTAAGAAGATCGAAGAAAATAGAATAAGGACAGAGAATGGTTGGTGTGTAAACAAAGAATCCATCAAGTCTAATATGATTGATTGACATTTTTGCCCATGAAGCATTTACTATAATGATTCACAGATTATATGAAGTGTATTCAAGTACATTCGATTATCTCCACTTATATTCTTATTCACTATCATCATATCATTCACCTAAAACCGTCATCATTGAAATATAAGTATTTATAAATATTTGTCTACACAAGATAATCAATGTCTGTTGGCCAGACACTATCAGCAATAACAACCTACTGTGGAACAGAACAAACCAGAACGAACCAGTGAAGGAAGAAATTAGGAAGAAGTTCTGAAAGTAGATAAGACACACATTGAGGAAAGCACCAAATTACGTTATATGTCACACCCTCACCTGAAATCCATGAGGTCAAAAGAGAAGAGGAAGACTAAAGAACACATTACGTCGGGAAATGTAGATAGACATAAAGGAAAATGAATAACAATTGGATAGAACTAGAAAGAAAGGCGGAGAACAGAGTGGGTTGGAGAATGTTGATCGACGGCCTATGCTCCATTGCAGATGAAGAGTTAACAGGCGTAAGTAAGTATACACCATGCATACTAAACGATTTTGATTAGTCTGTTGCATATCTATCAATAATAGAAAGAAAGAAAAAAAAGAGTAGACAAGCTAAAGGTGAATGTCTTATAAAATATGAAAACCCTTATCTTAACGATCAAAAGAACCCTGAACGAACAGAACTATCCCAATGATATTCCCTATTGATAATTGTAATCATTTCAATGATACTGGTAGATGATGTGTATGGTATTTTTACTGTTAGAAATAAATAATAAAAACAATATGAATCAATCATGACAACAAAGAGTATTCAATAAAGACAACTTGTAGGAACCAATTTGACTGATTGTATCAACATAATGATAAATGTGAATAGTTGAGTTCATTAGACAATGTAATCAAGACAATCATGAAAAACTTGAAAGTATTTGGATGATCAATTCGTACTAGTATAAGACTCCTCAGTAGTGAGCATCCACGATCCTACACGAAAGATAGTCGAATTCAACACTTTCGATCTCACATACGAGCGTTTAAACTCTAAACCACTGAACTGACATCCAACGGTGTTAATGCTTAACTTCAACCAATACATGAAATCGCACCATCGTCCACCATTGTATTCTATCCAGTTCATCCAGGTTTCTTATGATGGTTTAGCTTTATTTGGCTCATGAACTCAACTATGAAATTACTACAATCTCCATAAAAACCCTCTTCTCATAATAATAATAATGATAAATGATGAGACTGTTATTTATTTATTTCAATTTCGATGATTTATTTGTATAGACAATTAAAATGGCCCCACAATGCCCTGGTATGGCTAAGAGTGGGGAGAGTCTGCTCTCCCTCTCTAAATGCTCTCACATGGCCACGCGTATATAACCTCTGTCAGGGAAGTTATACTCACTACATTCTCGTGGCATCACTGTTGTTTACGAAACTGAGAGGACGAAAAGCGAATGTACGGCGCTTTAACCGGGTTGGTTGACATGGAGAGTTCACCTAGGGAAGTTGAAAAACCCTGATTCCAAACAAATGGTCCACATGGGCTCCAGTATCCTGCGGGAAAAAATGGCGTATGAACTAATCGTTGGTGACCGGCTACCATGGGACTGCATCTCCTCACGACGCTCCACTGTCTTGTGGGTTAGACCTTTAGGTCAAAGGCTCTGTGTGTGACCCCCTAAGAAAACCACCTGCTTCGATTTGGGCACCAGAGCAGTATCAAGGCCCTCACACATATCAGATGAAATTTGTGTGGTGCACATGTATTTGGAGGCTCCTTGTACCAATATCTATGTGTTAAAATAAATAATAACATTTACAATGATGTATTCTGCATAGATTGATCACATTCAAGGTAGCACAGGAAACCAAAGAATTTTGAACATCTGTTTTGTCTTAGGATAAGACTTCACAATAGTAAACATTCATAACTCTATCGAAGATCACATTCAGAACATTCAGTCCTTACAGTTAGCATTTAATCATAAGATGACAGAGTTGATGATGATGATGATGATGATGATGATGATGATGATGATGATGATGATGATGATGATGATGATGATGATGATGATGATGATGATGATGATGATGATGATGATGATGATGATGATGATGATGATGATGATGATGATGATGATGATGATGATGATGATGATGATGATGATGATGATGATGATGATGATGATGATGATGATGATGATGATGATGATGATGATGATGATGATGATGATGATGATGATGATGATGATGATGATGATGATGATGATGATGATGATGATGATGATGATGATGATGATGATGATGATGATGATGATGATGATGATTTGGATGATGATGATGATGATGATTTGGATGATGATGATGATGATGATGATGATGATGATGATGATGATGATGATGATGATGATGATGATTTGGATGATGATGATGATGATGATGATGATGATGATGATGATGATGATGATGATGATGATGATGATGATGATGATGATGATGATGATGATGATGATGATGATGATGATGATGATGATGATGATGATGATGATGATGATGATGATGATGATGATGATGATGATGATGATGATGATGATGATGATGATGATGATGATGATGATGATGATGATGATGATGATGATGATGATGATGATGATGATGATGATGATGATGATGATGATGATGATGATGATGATGATGATGATGATGATGATGATGATGATGATGATGATGATGATGATGATGATGATGATGATGATGATGATGATGATGATGATGATGATGATGATGATGATGATGATGATGATGATGATGATGATGATGATGATGATGATGATGATGATGATGATGATGATGATGATGATGATGATTTGGATAGTGATGACGAACATCATCCTTATTATTCTATTCCATATCCCATAGATAATTCATTCTATTATTTCATTGTTTATCAAAGTTATTTAAATAATTTGTTTATAATTAATCTTTCCCAATGGAATACAAATTATTTATGTACTTATTTCATTTCGTTCATATTTTATAAGTTTTAACCTTGTTCTATATTAGACTTATTTATATATTCAATAGAAGTTATTCATTTCATGATTACAATAACAACGATATATGTTTTTTTTAATTCATATTCAAGGGAATTGACTGAGTTTCATGATATACAATCTATATCACTTTACTCACTCCCTCACTCCCTCACTCACTCACTCACTTGGACCCTTACTCACTTACACTCTCCCTTTCTCTAGGGAATACATTGATGCTCCCTTTTTTCCCGTTTAACCTTTCTTTATCTATGAAATTTTTTTAATATTCGTTAATATACACGAAATAAATTCGCATAAAATTCTGTTGATAGATAACAACAACAAGAACAAAGATACAAATGTCATATATTGTATATTCAACAAATTCAATATTGAATATTCCCCCCCCCTACACGCACACACATAGCACCATCATCACCCCACACCACCCCTTACCCCCCATAACATAATTATTAACATCATTTATAGAATACTGAATAGAATGATTGTAGTTTTAGTATAAACATGAATTAATCAAATTGTTGTCGGTTTAATTTCAATTTTTTTTTTGGTTGTTGTTGTTGTTTTTTAGAAAATATAATACCATCCTAATAGATGACAGAATTGTTTTCCTGATGGAGGTGGTGACGGTGGTGGTGGTGTTGTTGTTGTTTTACTATCAATACATAGACAGATAAATAGGTAAATGTAGTCTATACAATGTATACCTATAGATGGATATATATGTATACATAATGAAAAGGGAGAATAGAGACCCTTTTCCCTTAAATTAATAATAATAATACAAAAAATAAGATAGAAAGTGTAATGATTTAGTTTTAATATGAAATAAAAGAGAAAACAAACAAATAAACAATGAATATGACAACTTGGTACAATCGAATTATAGAATTATAATAAACGATTAACAACAACGACGACGACAACAACAACAACAGCAACAATGATGGTGATGAAAATGGTGGTGGTGGTGGTGATGGTGGTGATGGTGACAATCATAACAATACTAATCATCATAGACATGTATATCAATAGAGAGGGAGATAAATGGCAGAAGTTTTTTTGGGGGGGGGGAGAAACAAAATTCCATATATCTGGGTGATGATAATTAATAATTAAATTGAATTCGATAAATAGTTGACATAAATAGTCTGTGGTTGTTTGTTTATTTGTTTGTTTTTTACTTTCATAATTTAATTGGTCATGTGATAGATTGATTTATGCTTGCTGCCCCTTGTCGAGGTGTATAGGCCGCCCACTATTATTCTACATGGAGCTCTGTCCCTGAAGAATCGTTTTCAGGGGTTTCTAGTTTCTATGTATTCTTTTCATGTCTGTTTGTAATTCTCGGTACAATGTGTACTTTAGTCTTCCTCTTTTCAGTTTCCTTTTAGGATTTCAAGTTAATGCTTAATTTGTGATACAATTTGATGATTTCTGTAATATATATATATATATTCTATTCACTTCTACAGTCTTTTCCTAATTTACTCTTCAGATAGAAGTTCATTTGTCCTCTCATATAGTAGGCTGTTGCTGATGGTATCCAGCCAACGAACACTGAGTATTTTGTGTAGACAATTGTGTATATATACTTGTACCATTTGATTATGGCTGTAGTGGTTCTCCACATTTCAGCTTTATAAAGTAGGACTATCTCGACGTTTGTATTGAAGATTCTAACTTTTGATATTGGTTGACAGTTGTTTTGAGTTCTATATATTCTTTAATTGTAGGAATGCGGCCTTTAATTTGCCAATCCTCATCTGACCTCCTTGTTCAACGATGATGATCCTGACTTGGTACATGGCAGATTTAGCGTCTTCCAGAGCTCCCCTATCAAGTATGATTGCGTTGGTGTTCTTGCTTTTACTTTGTATATGTTGAGGCCCACTAATAAAGAGACTGCTGCCACACTGCTTGTGTTGACCTGTATTTGTTAGTATGCATAGAATAGAAGGGCCAGGTCATCTGCCAAGTCGAAATCTTCTAATTGATTCCGAGCTATCCATTGTATTATGTGCTTTCCCTCAGATATGAACGTCTTCATAATTTAGTCGACCACTAGAAGAAAGAGGAAGGGTGAGAGCAGACAGTCTTGTCCGACTCCAGTCCACACTTGGAATGTACTTGTGATAAATTAGATAATAATTATTCCCGTAGTATTTGTTTGATAGTTGACGATAATTGACGAGGAGTTCTGTTTGACTTAATTGTACCCTGATAGTTAACATTGTTCAAAAACTATGTGTACTTTAAGTCTTGATGGAATTCACGCTGGTTGTGAAATATAGACCGGTAAAGTCTGGAGCTATAGTCAGCTATATTATCAATGAACTGTTCTATAGGATGAATATATGGGATGAATATAAGTCATCCGGTAGTTAGTACTTATTATATTCGGAAATACTATCACATATTTTTTTTAACTTAGGAGCCATATCCTTTTAAAGATACCAGCTTCTTCGTATGATCATTCATGGATTCATCTTATACTAAGATATCCCAACCTCCCTGATAAGTAGGTTGTCGATGAAATTATAGAATAACTACTAAAAAATTGATCGGCTTTTACAAACCTACATCATATTTGATGTAGCTGAGATCCTTGTCTATCTATCAGTGGCCGAGTATACTGTTCAGTACGCCTTTGTGTAACGTATCACAAATGTCGAAACGTTAATAAATAGTCACTATTTACACATAGGCATCTTTGATGCATATAGTACAACCACTGAGTAAGTAATTCTGAGGTTACTTACTTACTTACTTACTTACGCCTGTTACTCCTAATGGAGCATAGACTGCCGACCAGCATTCTCCAACCCATTCTGCCCTCTGCCTTCCTTTCCAGTTCTATCCAATTCTTGTTCATTCTACTCATGTCTGTCTCCATTTCTCAATGTAATGTGTTCTTTGATATTCCTGGTCTCCTTTAGCCTTGACGATTCCATGTGAGGGCTTATCTTGTGACGCAGTTGGGTGCTTTCCTCAATGTGTGTCCTATCCACTTCCAGCGCTTCTTCCGAATTTCTTCCTCCGCTGGGATTTGGTTTGTTCGTTCCCACAGTTGATTGTTGCTAATAGTGTCCGGTCAACGGATCCGAAGTATTTTACACAGACAACTGTTAATAAACACATGTATCTTCTGGATGATTGCTTTCGTAGTTCTCCAGGTTTCCGCCCCATACAGTGAAACTTTCTCGACATTTGTATTAAAAATCCTGACCTTGGTGTTGATTGACAGATAGTTGTTTTGAGTTCCAGATGTTCTTCAGTTGTAAAAAATCTGAGGTTAGTTAGTGTAAAGTGTGTTAATTTCCATCTTCCATTGACTATTACTCTTATGAATTGAACAACTTAATGATCCACAAGTTAAGCGTTTATATGTGAGACTGAAGGTCTTGAGTTCAAATCCTGCGAGCACGATCATGGATGTACACCGCCACTGAGGAGTCCCATAATAGGACGAAACAATCGTCTTATTATCATTCAATTCATAATCTCAATCAAAATGCCTTAAAAGTACTTTTATAGTGACTATTTAATTACATATATATAATAAACTATCACAATCTTTCTCTTTAAAAGTTGTAATTAAATTGTTTCAATAAAATTCTCAAGTATCATTACATCATTTCTATATGACGTAATAGTTCATTTCAATATATTCAATTGAATAGAACTATGTTCTTGAATGATGTTGTTAATTAGAAGGCGTAACCAGTTGAATGGATGAATGAATGAATGAATCTATCATTGTTTTGATTATCAGTTCACAGATTCATTTCTCCTTATGATTCATGAAACATTGACAATTTGATTGATTCATGTGAATAACAATTGTTTGCACTTTATATTTATTTAATGCCCCCATGACCTTTAATTATTTGAAGGGGTTTTGTAGAGATTGTAGACATTTCAACAGTTGTGATCATGAGTCAATTGAAGTTAGATCATCATGGAAAAACCTGGAAGCACTAGACGGCTGTTTTGTCCTATTGTGGGACCCCTCAGTAGCAGTGCGCATCCACGATCCTGCTCGCAAGATTTGAACCCAAAACCTTCAGTCTCGTGTATGAACGCTTAACCTGTTTAAATGTCCGCATAAGATCATTTCGAGTTTATATGTATATACTGTATTGAAATCATAGATCTATCCAAGTTAGATAACTATTGAAAACCTGGAACTGTTGGATGACCATTTCATCTCATCAATGTGGTTCAATCATGTAAGGCATGAGGAAGATACCTATCGAATAGAGTGGAAGATGATCGCGCGATATTGTGGATTCATTGAAGTTAAACTATTACGCCATTGGATCATGGTTAAATTGTCTAAAGGTTAAACGTTCACACCTAAGGCCTTTGGTCTTGACTTAGATTTTTAGATGTGAGGTTGTGGATCCACACTGTGGAGGAGTTACATACTAAGATAAGATGGCTGTCCAACTCTCCCAGGTTTTAAATGGTGATCTAACTTAGAACCATTCATGATTTCAATTAAATTCAACATTCTCCACAACCTTACTTACTTACGCCTGTTACCCCCCTACCATAAAAGATTTGCATAGTACTATTACATATCGTAAAATTATATCATCTAACGACAAAAATTCAATCTTATGAATTTATTATTATTAACTGTCCGGCGTAAGGAATCGTTACTGCTCATTACTGAGGAGTACAATACTAGGACGAAACAACCGTCCAGTATATCCATGTTTTCAATAGTAGCCTAACAGTGATCAATTTATGATCTCAATCAAAAATTCGACAATCTCCACAATCCCATAATGATCAATGGTTTTTAGAAATCCAATTGGATTAGAAGATCTTCCTTTGAATTTTTCAATGAATCTGAATGGTTAAGATTTCTAAAGTGATTTACTTTGAGGTATCTCAATAGCTATCTCATATTTTAACTTATTACTCATGCTTATTGACCGTGTTATTCATTGGTTTGCTTTCATTGACTCAGCTTACAACTTATTGTCACACTGAATACTTGAAAGATGATGGACACCACAGTAGTTATGATAGGTATATCATTTTCTATCATAATAATTTATTTAAAATAGTCTCCCAAATGCCCTGATAAGACTAAGGGTGAGGAGAATCAACTCTCTCTCCAAATGCTCGCACGTGGCCACGCGGATACAGTCAATGTCAGGGAAGTTGTACTCACTACCTTCACTCAACGATGGTGTTGTTTACGAAATTGAGAGGATAAAAACCAAATATTCGGTGCTTTGACCAGTTTGATGGATATTGAGGACCCATATATGGCAGTTGGAAAACCGTGATTCTCAACCAATGATGCATATAAGCTTCAGGATCCCGAGGGAACAAACGGTGTATGAAGCAATTGTTGATGACCGGTTACCATGGGACTACATCTACTCACGTTGCTCAACTGCCTTGTGGATAAGAACACTAGGTCAAAGGCTTCCGGTGTGGATAGGAGACCATTATCAAACAGTATTCGACATTATGATGTACTTGAGAAAATTATCAATATCATATGGAATTCATACCACGGAATATACTGAAATCTCATGCATAGAGGACAACTCACACATACATTATAGTGAAGATCGATGTTAGACAAGGCCGCCCACTCTCACATTCTCTCCTCCTTCTCGTGATTGACGGGATTATAAGGACCTCCATATCTAAGAAGAAGCACGGAATACAAGTGACAGCTTGAATGCAAATAGACGATTTCCACTTCTCCGATGACTTAGCTCTTCTACCCTATACACAATAACAAATCCAGGTCAACACAACCAGTGTAGCAACATCCTCTATATCAGTGAGCCTCAACATACACAACGGAAGAACAAGATCCTGAAATATAACACGGAGAGCACTAACTCAATCACACTTGATGGAAGAACTATGGAGGAGATGGAAACGTTCAAGTACCTGAGCAGCATCACCATCAATTAACAAGGAGTATCTGATGAAGATATGGATGCACGGGCTGACAAAGCAAGAGCAGTGTTCTTAAAATTGAACATCATATGGAACTCAAAACAACTTTCAACCAATATCAAATTCACGATTTTCAGTATGAACGTCAAGAAAGTTCTACTGTATGAAGCTGAATCGTGGAGAACTGCCACAACCATCATTATCGAAGTACAAGTCTTTATAAACAGTTTCCGATTCAAGATACTTCATATCCGTCAGCCGGATACAACAATCTACAGTACCAAAGAACAAACCAACTTCCATCTGGAAAGGAAATTAGGAAAATATACTGTAACTGGATAGGACATACATTGGATAAACTATCAAACTTCATCTCAAAGTTAGCCCTAACTTAGAATCCTGAAGGTAAGCGAAGAATAGATAGACCAAAGGAAACATTGCGCCGGTAATTGAAGGCAGACATCAAAAGAATGAGTAGCACTTAAGGGAAACCAGAATGGATAGCTCAGGACAAAGTTGGTTAGAGACTGATGGACATGGGCTCATGTTCCAGGAGGGGTAACATGAGTAAGTAAATCAGTAATCTTGATATTCAATACTGTACGGGGTTGAATTCAACACATTTTAATTCCAAAGTAATCATCTTTTCACTGATTTTAGACACTGAAATCAATTCCATCAGAACACTATCTTTAAACTAAATTAGTTTTTACAAGTAATCTTTCTAAACGATAGACTGTAACATGCAGCTGAAGTACCAAGTAACTAGGTGGTTGGCGGTAGTCGTCAGGATAGCCTGCTTGACCTAGATTTTGTTCTCGTTTGCAAGATTTACCTGCAATCTAAAATGAGTTGACACATATCAACCATGTTGATGCTAAACGGCCAGATAAACATGACATTAGTCACTACTCATTGATCGATTAACTATAAATATTTCAGCCCTATAGGAGGTCAATAATAGAACGAATAGCTTGGTTGTAACGTCTGAAACTGTAAAGCTGACTGACCAAAGTTTGGATCTCACAGGGAACATCAACTTCGTTAAAGTTGTCGTTACTCCATCAGAGTTTCTTGTTGATTACATGCAACCATCTAATATTCTAAAGTGATGCTCATAATGTTAAATCATTTAAACTAGTAGCCATACTGTAACCTGATTGACAGAATTCGATCAACATTATGAAATAAACAAATACAACTCTGGTCACTACTTAATGATCAATCACAATTGTACTTACTTATATAATGGTGGACTTAATATAACCATTTCCATTACACTAAAAGGTCTAATTATTTATAGCATAAATTATCGATGACTAAAGTTTAGAAATGGATCCTTAACATTTATTCTACAGTAAATATCACAGCAACTCCGCCTAGAGTCCCTCTGAGGCTACTGTCGATCCCAAGCCCAAATAAAGGAGGAAGGTTGGGAATGGGGTTAGCGACCCCATACTGTAGAAAAGTGATTCGCCAAAAAAATTCTAACCAGAAAAAATAATTCAAACCATTTAAACTCTGTCCTAGGAGTTAGAAGGTCTTCATTTAGAAGAGATATGATGCCTCATGGCGAAAGCCGAGCTCCTTCGGAAGTCACAAGGCTGACGACCCATCTGACAACCAAAGCAACCATTAATTTAGGTACATGGAATGCTCGCACAATGTGAGAGACCTGGAGAGTCATTCAAATTGCTACAGAAATATCTCAACATTTTTTCTCAATCTTTTACTTTTATTTATTTATTTTAACACATAGATATTGGTACAAAAAGGCACCGAATACATATGCGCCACACAAATCTCATTCGATATGTGTGAGGGCTGTGATACTGCCCAGGTGCCCAAACAGAAGCGGATGGTTCTCTTAGGGGGCCACACACGGAGCCTTCGACCTAAAAGTCTGATCCACAAGGTAGTGGAGCAACGTAAGGAGATGCAGTCCCATGGTAGCCGATGACCAACGATTGGTTCATACGCCATTTGTTCCTTCAGGATACTGGAGCTCATGTGCACTATTGGTTTGGAATGAGGGTTTTCCAACTCCCATAGGTGGACTCTCCATGTCCACCAACCCAATTAAAGCGCCGGACATTTGCTTTTCGTCCTCTCAATTTCGTATACAACACCTGTGGTGCGAGAAGGCAGTAAGTATGACTTTCCTGGCAGAGGCGATATACGCGTGGCCATGTGAGAGCATTTGGAGAGGGAGAGCGGACTCTCCCCACTCTCGGCCATACCAGGGCATTTGGGGGCCAATCTTTTACTGTTCAACGTAAAAGAAAGTTTCACCTACATATTTCTCGAAGAGCTAAACTTAAATATTGATAAACTTAATCAATATTGACCTTGGATCCTTTGGAACTAATAAAGAATTTAGATTGAAGTTTGCGATTAATTTCTCTCGTTTATGTGGAGAGGAAGTGTTAATCCACTTCATCGCTTGATCAGAATATTTTCTATCTTACATAACTTGAAGTGATAATTACATATAAACTATCGATATTAATACTAATGGAGAATTCTCAAATATCATTGTCATTAATAGTTAAGTCTCCTTCATCACGTTGTATAGTTTAATGAAGTGTATGAATTGTTCAAAAAAGTAGGACAATAGTTGGGTCAAGTGGGTGAAAATAAAGTATATGTATATATATAATAGAATGAGGGTTTGGGAGATTGTAGTGGTCTTAATAGTTAAATTCATAAGTTGATCTAATATAGACTACCATTGAAAACTCTGAAACACTCGATGGCCATTCCGTTGTGATATGGGAAAAAATAAGTAAGGTACATCCACGATCACGCACAAAGGACTCGAACCCAGTACCTTCAGTCTAGCCTTTTTATATAATAAATAGAATTTTTGGTTGAGATTATGAATCGATCAATGTTAGACCATCATTGAAAACTTGGAAGTAATGAATGGTCGTTTCGTATAAGTATGAGACTCTTTAGCAGTGCTCACTCACAATCCCGCATGAGAGACTCCGACTCAGGACCTTTAGTTTCACACACCAATGCTTAACCTCTAGAACACTGAGCCGACATTCACCATGTTAATGATGTCTAACTTTATTTGATCTATGATCTTTCGCAACCATTCATCGATTTTCTCACACCCGACACAGATTGGACTCCATTGGTCACGACTTCTCATTAGGACTTCATGAAATCCATTTTGAAACTAGTCACTCACTGAGTATATGATGATGATTCTTATCAGAATAGGTGTTTATAGAGATTGAAGTGATTTTAATAGTTGAATTCTTGACAAAACGGCCTTCCATTACTTCCAGGTTTTCAATGGTCGTCTAGCTTAAATTGACTCATGAATTCAACAATTAATATATATATAGTTCAGTTTTCCGTTATGAACTGACCTGAAACACAAATCAGCAAATACATTTAAACAGACTCGCGAGACCGAAAGTTCTAGATTTGTGTCCCTTGTATGGGATCGTGGATGTGCATTGTTGAAGAGTCCCGCATTACGACGAAATGTCCGTTCAGTTCTTTCGGGTTTTCATTAATGGTCTAACATCAATCCGTTCGTGATATCAATCTAAATTTAAAGTGATACTGTCCAAGTCATTTTATGATGTATGAAGAGTATAAATAGGCTCAGCATGATGCACAATATAAATAACATCCAAGAGAGGCAGATAATGATAAGTTAAAGGTTAACAATAAACAATCAAGATCGAGTTTGACAGAATTTCAGTCAAAATATCAGTGGACGGAATAATTCAAACAATTAAAAAACCAATGACCAGTAGAGTTCAATCGGGTCTGTTATGAGATAGTAACTCACTGATAACAATGGTGAATATGTCGCTCTATTTCGTGGATTAGTTGAAGTTAGACATCATTAACACCGTTGAATGCCATCCAACTCAGTCGTCTAAAAGTTAAGCGTTCGTGCACAAAACTGATAGGTTCTGTGTTCAAATCTCTCGAGTTGAGATCGTGAATGTACACTAGCTACTGAGGATGAAATGGTCATCCAGTAGTTCCAAGTTTTTACTTCAACTGACTCATCATCTCAACTATTGAAATGATAAATGAAATATAACTTCGTATATTCGTTTGAACAGTGAATTCACTGACTTTATCTACTAAATTTATCCACATATCATACACATTAAATAAGATCTATACTTAGTAATTGAATGACTTACTTGTAGAACATTAAGGTCATGAATTATGTACATTCTTTTTCCCCCGTTAGGTCATCACCTGCACATTCATAATGTTATGATTAATATATCTATATATCTATTTATATAGACCTTCTTCAATGAGTCAACTTGACTAATCCAAATATCCATTATAGATAATAACAACATATTAACCAACTGATAAAGATCTTGACCTAAACCAAATTCTCCATCTGTCCTAAATTTAGTCGGGATATTCAATCATCATCATCATCATCATCATCATTTGGCTACTACAACACTTCATACACTTTTGTTGAATATACGGGTGATCATTTCAATTGCACACCCTATATATGTATTTGGAGAAATGATTTCACCTTTGAACTTGTTTATTATCTGTTAGATGTATATATGTGTGTTGACACTAATGATTGGCGTTCGAATAAAAACAAAACATTTTGTTGTTTTAATTATTATTCACACCATTGGATGCCGGCTCAGTAGTCTAGTTGGTTAAGCATCTGGCGCGAGACTGATAGGTCCTGAGTTCAAATCTCACGGGGAGCGGGATCGTGGATGCGCACTGATGAGGAGTCCCATACTAGGACGAGACGGCCTTCCAGTGCTTCCAGGTTTCCAACGGTGGTCTAACATCAATTGATTCATGATCTCAATCAAAAACTTAACAATCTCCACAACCCCTATACTGATAATTATTATTCAATCGATCAAAAAGAAGGCGCCATAGTTGTGCTGTTTTTGTTGTTGTTGTTATCATTTCATTGCTTTCTATTTGTTTGATTTAACCCTTATAATATGAAATTGTTTTTGTGGTGATAAAAGATCATTTTTGTCATCATTTCAGTTGTAATCAGTCAATCATGTGTAATTTGTAGAGATAATGGGAAAGAAATGTGGTATCGATCTGTCTAGTTGATTTATCAACACAATAGTAAAAGCAAAGAATTGAAGTTAGATAGATAGATAGATAGATAGATAGATAGATAGATAGATAGATAGATAGATAGATAGATATCGTCCATATCGTCCAGTGTTTTTTTGGGCAGTAGCCCCTGGAGGGACTCCAGGCGGAGATACAAGTGTTTATTAACAGTTGTCTATGCAAAATAATTCGGATCCGTTGGACAGACACTAACAGCAACAACCACCTATTGTGGGAGAGAAGAAACCAGAACAAACCAGTGGAGGAGTAAATCAGGAAGAATCGCTGCGAATGGATAGGACACACATTGAGGAACATACTCAATTGTGACATTAAAGAGAAAGAATGTATTTGTAAAATCTCAACGAAAGAATTTGAAGTAATTCCAACGTTTCGCCTGGAAAATATATTTTCCTTGAAAAAGTTTGGACTAGATTGCCAGGCGAAACGTTGAAATTACTTCAAATTCTTTCGTGGAGATTTTACAAATACATTCTTTCTCTTTAATGTCTCATATTAACTCGGCGTCCAAATATTGTGAAACCATTCGATTGAATTTAGACGACAGTTCTTATTTATTATACTCAACTGCGTCACAAGTCAAACACTCACATGGAATCGTCAAGGCCAAAAGAGACGAGGAAGATCAAAGAACACATTACATTGAGAAATGGAGACGTACATGAGAAGAATGAACGTAGATTGGATAGAAGTAGAAATGAAGGCGGAGGACACAGTGGGTTGGAGAGTGATGGTCGGTGGTCTATGCTCCATTGCGGGGGTAGTGGTTAACAGGCGTAAGTAAGTAAGTGACGAGATTAGAAGTTTCTGGGTTCGAAAGCATACATGATTACCAATACGCACCACTAAATATTGATCCCGAACTAGAATAAAATCGCTACTCAATGGTTAAAATCAGTCGCTGTGCTATAATTTATCTTCAGATTGTTTTATTTTCTATTAGAAGAGGTTTACTGAAATTGTCCAATTTTCAGTTTATATCAAAAACTGATTTTGGATATATATATATAGAACCATTGATAATCATGGATCATTGAACAGTTGTTTCATTCCATTATTAAATTAGTATATTAACAATTCTCTCTTCTGTCAATTATAAGAAACCCTTCATCATTATACTACTGAGTTATCACTCTATAGTGCAATGCTAACCGGTGTTGGAGATGGTTGGAAGAAAGTTAGGGGCGGCCAAACCAAAACGTGGAATCAGTACTTGAAGTCACTACTAGTCTGAGCCATGTTGGTAGATGCAGACTACTTGGTTGGGGTCCGCGTGACTATCGTAATCAATGGTTGGAGACTCTTGGTGACATGGCTCAAAATCGATCACAATAGCATCGGTGTATACACTCTCTGTCTTCCCTTAAGCTATTAGATTAAAATCGCTTCATATCTTTCTTCCTGTACTATATCCTTATATGCAATCTTTCTTTTATATATTACCACCACCACTGAATTAACTACTTTTATGAATCCGGTGTTCATCTTGTTGTGTTAATGAGGTATGGCAAATTGAACCGATGCATATATGTGCCTGATCCTACGTTGTAGCTGACTAACTGACTGACTGACTGATTGACTCAATAATGAATACTATTCATTTTAGTTCATTATTATCATTGATCATTATTTCATTGTTGATACATAATTGAATTCCATTAATCATTGATTTCCATTAAAATTCTGATCACTAATAGAATCATAAATGGTTATCGCCTCTTTATGTTTTGTTGCTTCATTTTATTCCATGTAATAGGAATCGAATTTCTCAAAATAAGTTTTATCGACTTTTTGTCGTCGTCGTCGTTGTTGTTGTTGTTGGTGGTGGTGGTGGTGGTCTTGGTGGTAATAGTAGAGGTGATGGTGGTTGCGGTGGTGATTTTACTCAAGTGGATTAAAGGTAAAAAAAAAATCAAACATAATGAATACAATGGATTGAACGTAATAAATTGATGACAGTTTTGTGTGTGTGTGTGTGTATATATATATATGTATGTGTGTCTGTCTGTCCATCTGTCTGTCTGTATGTGTAATATTCTATTATATAATCATTAAACGGTATTATTACCTTAGGCGAAATAGTATTTGAGTAAATTCTTTAATATCATAATTGTAATCTATACTTATAGAATACTCATAATCATAATCTTAACATAATAAGAATAATACAATCCACTAATATTGAATGAAAAGAAATAAAAGATTAGTATTGTTTACTTAATGTTGAAATGATAAACGTAGTTGGTAAAAAAAACCGTTTGTTGTTTTTTGGAGGGGGAACTGTTGTATGTATGTGTATATGTATGTATGTATGTATGTGTGTGTGTGTAGATAGATAGAAGGATGGGTATGGATATGGATATTGGATACTTGTACATGTCAGTATTTACTTTTTTGAGATATAATAAGAACTACTCAGGGAATGAACTCATATTATACAAATAATAATTATTGATTATCATCATCATCATCATCTGATAGTTCTTTCAACTAGACTAAAGTTACATTGAAAGTTTACACATTGTCTATATCTTTATCATGTATATAGATTAGATTAACAATATTAGTCATTGATGAAGACTAGTCATTTTTATATGTAGCTTGTTACATAGCTACTATCCATGTTTATGAGTATAGAAATGTGTGTGTGTGTGTGTGAGTGAGTGAGTGAGTGAGTGCACTTTCATCAAACACGCTCCTATTTCTCTCTTCAAAGATGAATATAATTTAAATTTGGTAGCATTATTGACAATTATACTAGAGATTTGTTGTTTGTTTTTTAATCTATCTTATAAGGCACCTTACTCTAATCAATGATATCTCAAGTTTTATTTACTTAATGAACCAACTTATATGACATCTAGACAGTAACAGGATTAGTAGAATATATCGATTGTTTGAAAGGATACATCTTCATGTGTGTGTGTGCGTGTGTGTGTTTGCATCTGGGCATGCTTCTACATAAATTGTAGAGTTTGTATCTAATCTTTAATTTATTGGTAACTCTTTCACATACACATACACACACACACACACGGAGGAACACACTCAAAACGCGTTTTTTTCTCTTATTTCGGATTAAATTAGTCATGAGAAACAAAAAAAGAAAATCGGTACTAACCACCACCACCAACCCTCCCCCCCCCCGAAAAAACCCCTCATGTACTAACAGTTATAAATTAATGTGTGTTTCTTTTTTTAAAAAGAAAAGGGGAACAAATTAAATTTGACAAGTGTCCGACATTACGATTATCGAGTTAGTAATATATTGTAATCGATATATCGATAAATATAAATGGAATATTGATATGATGAATAGGATAATTCAATGAATAATATAAATGAATTAATGGATATTCATTAGATGTTATCTCAATGGTATAGTAGTAGAAAATAAATCTCCAAAATCATTAGCTCTGTAAGTTTTAGTGGACTCACCTAGTTGAAGGTGTTTGGTCATGTATCCTTACCAGATTATAAGTGGGTAATATCGTACTCAACTTCTTTTACAATCGCTAAATCAGTTTAAATCAGTCGATTCTCGATATATTGATAGCCTATTAAATGTACTTTCAAACCTTTAATAAGGACTAGATATACATGACATTGATCACCATCCAATGATCAATCAATTGTGATTACATCTCAGTCCTACAGGAGGTCGATCGCAGCTCGGATAGATCAGTGGTAACTTCTCTGATTGTGAAGCTGGGTGACACGAGGTCGAATCCGTCAGGGAGCACCAGTTCCCTCAAGATTACAGATACACCTTGCTGACAAGTGCCAAGTAGCACGAAACCCGGGTCCAGGGTTTCCTGTCGACTACCTCCAACCACCATCTAATCTCAATATATAGTGAGCGCAATGTCGAGTCACCTAGACTGATGGCCACATTGTAACATGATCGATAACATTCGATCTGTACTAATAAGGACTAGACATGCATGACATTGATCACCACCCAGTGATCAATCAATTGTGAAACCTTCTCGATTATGACTTTTGATTTCACTAGACGGGCACGATTCATAATAGAAGGTGTTAATGGTTAAAGCATTGTCAAACTTCAAATACTTGTTGCATCTTCAGTATATAGATAACAGATTTGACATATGGCTAAAAACAAGTATTAGGTTTGCTTTCTAGGAATGATAATAAATATCCTCTTCATTGATAATATTCATATAATAGGATGAAATAGTTGCCCCTACATGTCCAGGTTTATATCGGTTAACTATTCATTGTTGGTTTATAATGGGAAAACTTAAACTAAGTAGTAATTCAAATTGCTTTTGGCAAATTCATTATTATCAGAAGGGATTTTGTGGAGATTTTAGTAATTCCAATAGTAGATTGGTTGAAGTTAGACATTAACTCCGTCGGATGTCGGCCAGCTCAATGGTCTACAGACTAAGCGTTCGCGCGCAAGACTGATAGATCCTGGGTTCGAATCTCGCAGGGGGGGCGGGATCGTGGGTTCGCACTGCTGAGGAGTCCCACAACAGGATGAAACGGCCGTCTAGTGTTTCCAGGTTTTACTTCCCTTTATAGTTCTAGTTTCAGTATTCCTTTACACGTACCTTTACATTCAGTGTTTACAAACTATATTCTAAATGATAAGCAAAGATGAATGGTGGTTAGCAATAGAACCTAGGATACATATTTCTTCCTATTTCTGAGTCGTAAGCTGAATGTACCTGCATCCCTGAGTTGATATTCACTCTGGGACTCAAACTCAATCCTAAACATTAATGGAATGATTCAAACAAACAATACAAAATATAGATTCTAAATATTTAAAATGGGATAAAAAATCTTAAGAACAGGTAAAAACAAACGAGAATATTCATAAATAGCAGTCAAGTCTACTTACTTACTTCTTTTACCCCCCATCCCCCCAAATGGACCATAGGCCATCGACCAGTATTCTCTAACCCAATCTGTCCTGGACCCTCCTTTCTACTTCTATCCAATTTTCGTTCATTCTTCTCATATCTGTCTCCATTTCTCAATGTAATGTGTTCTTTGGTCTTCGTCTTTTCCTTTGGCCTTGAGGATTCCCTGTGGGGACTTGACTTGTGACACAGTTGGGTATCCATTTGCAGTGATTCTTCCTGATTTATCCCTCCACTGGTTTGTTCTGGTTTGTTCTCTCTCACAATAGGTGGTTGTTGCTGATAGTGTCCGGCCAACGGATCGGAATTATTTTGCGTAGACAGTTGTTAATAAACATTTGAATCATCTGGATGTTTGCTTTCGCAGTTCTCCAGGTTTCTCCCCCCCCCAAAAAAAAAACTATTAACCTAAATATAAATTGGTGGAATAATTACTTTAGAATAATAATTATAATCATAACTTTCTCCTACTCTTCTACCCTCTTATTCTCTTGTTTACTTATGTGGTTAATTTCTTTACAGATTCAATTCAATCCCCTTTGAATTTGGTTTATTAATGTTCTTCATCTATTCAATATTGAATATATACTCCTCCCTCTCTCTCTCTCTCTCTCTCTCTCTCTCTGTCTGTCTCTCTCTATCCTCCCCATCCCCTTTTTCATCAACATACTCACTATGAGGTCGTGTAACTTAAGGTGAATAATCAGATCAGAATGAAAATGAAATGAATTCAAATGAAAAAGGTTATATATTTTATTTTAAACTTAATTTATTGATCGAGTCGATGGTTAATTTATATTTGGTCGTTGATTATATTTTCTTGAATGATCAATATCTTTGTATCTATATCCTTTCTTTGATTAGAGTTTTTTGTATTGATCGCCCTAGATACATCGATATTTTAACATAGATAGTGACTACTAGTGAAGTCTAGTTTGATGCGAGTTTCGTCGTATAACATGATGACGTTGAGAGCGGACGGTACTGGGTTCGAGTCTCAGAGTGAACATGAATTGTGAGATATAGGTACATTCAGTCGACAAGTTCCTAACAGTACGAAACGTGAGTCTTGAATTCCACTGCTAGCCACTATCCATCTTTGGTTGGACTGCTTGTGAATTAAGACAATATCGAGGCAATACACATAGTATGTACATATTGCCATCAAGAGACGGATCAATCGCAGTCCTAAATAATAATGTGAAGATACAAGTGAAACAACATCAAGTGAATTCAAAAGATTGATTTAATTTGTAGGTGATATTCATTACAAACTAATCTAACATGGTGTTTCATTGAAAATTATAGAGAACACCAGAAATCCGTTCTGTGTTATTATGAAACTCTTAAGTAGTATATCCCCATGAAAGCCAAGGGATTTGATAAAGGATCTTGAGATATCACAGAAAACACTTAACCAATAAGCCATTGAGTTTCTAAAAGATTAATTGTTCTCATTTCAGTTAATTTACTACATACCTCAACGGATATCAGATGCCGCTGTTGAAGACTGTTTTAGCGGTTTCAACTTTACTGGTTACGAATTCCCATTAGATCTTCACGATATATCGCGAATTTATTAGCATTCGAAATATGTACCATTGAAGACCAGATCAATAGTTCTAACAATTAGGAATTCTCTGAGACAATTGAAAGTTATGGGACTGATTTCCAGTAATGCTCATTGTTAAGGTGTCCCATACTCGGAAGAAATCGATATTCACTTCAATCTGTTATTCAATAGTATGCGAATTCAGATAAATCACTAACAGTTTCCCATCTTTTAAAAGTCATATACGTTGTACATTCTATTCCATGTCAAATTTTCAGTCAGTATTTACTAATTCTTAAGCATTCTTTAAATTATATCCATCGAGAGTTTTTTTTAGTGATCCATAAGCTGGACACTATCAGCAACAACCACCTATTGTGAGAGAGAACAAACCAGAACAAACCAGTGGAGGGATAAATCAGGAAGAATCACTGCAAATGGATACCCAACTGTGTCACAAGTCAAGTCCCCACAGGGAATCCTCAAGGCCAAAGGAAAAGACGAAGACCAAAGAACACATTACATTGAGAAATGGAGACAGATATGAGAAGAATGAACGAAAATTGGATAGAAGTAGAAAGGAGGGTCCAGGACAGATTGGGTTAGAGAATACTGGTCGGTGGCCTATGGTCCATTTGGGGGGATGGGGGGTAACAGGCGTAAGAAAGTAAGTAAACCATAGTTGAATTAGACAATTACCGTAGTCACCTTATCATATAATTCGTGATAATCTCTGATTGATATTCATACATATATGGTTTCAACAGTTTAATGAATTTCTTTTGGACTGTTTCATGTTAAGAAACCTACAAAGTGGTAGATGATATTGACTAATATTGATCTAATGTCATATTTTTCCTATTCCTTGTGTTGACTTTACTCGACCTCAACATAGTTGAATATCATATATTAAAGGTTTTGGCTATAGATTCTCAGCCGGTTGTATATTACCTTATTCACTTATTTACGTCTGTCACCCCATAAAGAGTGGTATGGGCCACTCACTAGCATTCTTCATTCAACTTTATCTCGGACAATCTTATCCAGTTATTTCCGGTTGCTATTCATCCTTTTGGTGTTCGCTTTCAATTATCGACGTATTATGCTCTTTGGTATTGAACTTATCAATTTTATTTCAAAATTACAAGTTAGGGCTAACTTCGTGATGCAGTTTGATAATTTCCTCAATGTATATGCCATCCACTACCAATGTCGTTCCCTAAATTCTTCTTCAGCTGGAAGCGGAAGATATATCTGTGACATTGAATGGCATGATTTTACACTGAATGTTAAGATTCTTATAACCAAATGATAGCATCTTTCATACAAAGACTGTGATGACTGTTTGTATAGCTTAAGCGCCAAATAGTATATTTAAGATCATATTAACTTTATACGATATGCGTAAAAATGAGTATTATATACAGGAAATTTTTGATGAGATGTGTGAGATCATGAATCGATTGGTGTTAAATCACTATTGAAAATCTAAAAGTAAGTGGAAGGCCGTTTCATACTAGTATTGGATTCCCCGACAGGAAGTATCCACGATCTGACATGCAAGATTCGAACCCATGAACTAACATCTCAATCGATTCATTATTTTAGTCAAAATTCAACAATCTCCACAACCGCATACTGATAATTATCATACGCTTACTAGTAAATAGGTTCGAGAGGTAATTCTCAAAGTACTAGTGAGAAACCTTGACAAGTGAAATTCATCCATATCGGGTAAGAAGCAGTTAACCTTTAAAGATAATGGAAGATGGTTGCGCGATTTTGTAAATTGGTCAAAGTTAGACATGAATATACTTCGATGCCAGCTCATTGGTATACAGGTTAAACGTTAGTGCGTGAGATTGAAAGTGCTCAGTTTGAATCCTGCATGTGGGATCATGGATGCACACTAATGAGAAGTTCAATACAAGTACGAAATGGCCATCCTGTATTTCCAAATTTTCGGTCATGGTCTAACATTGATCTATTCATGATCTCAATCAAAACATAACAATCTTCACAATTTGATACTGATTTTGAACATTCACATTAATTATTAATATAGGGTTGTGAAGATTATTAAATTATTGATTGAGATAATGGACTGATTGATGTTAGACCACTATGAGAAACCTGAAAGCACTAGACGGTCATTTCGTCTTATTGTAGGATTCCTGTTGAGGAGTGATTGAGGCTAAACATGAACACCATTGAATACCGAACAGCTTAGTGGTCCGATAGGTTAAGGTTTCACGCGTGAGACTGAATGCGCTTTGTTTCATAGATATTGGTACAAAGAGGCACCAAATATATATGCGCCACACAAATCTCATTCGATATGTGTGAGGGCTGTGATACTGCCCGGGTGCCCAAACAGAAGCAGGTGGTTTTCTTAGGGGGCCACACTCCAGGCCTTCGACCTGAAGGTCTGATCCACAAGGTAGTGGAGCAACGTAAGGAGATGCAGTCCCATGGTAGCCGGTGACCAACAATTGGTTCATACGCCATTTGTTCCTTCAGGATCGTGGAGCCCATCTGCATCAATGGTTTGGAATCAGGGATTTCCAACTCCCCTAGGTGTACTCTCCATGTCCACCAACCCGATTAAAGCGCCCGACATTCGCTTTTCGTCCTCTCAATTTTGTATACAACACCTGTGGTGCGAGAAGGCAGTAAGTATGACTTTCCTGGCAGAGGCTATATACGTGTTGCCACGTGAGAGCATTTTGAGAATGAGAGTGGACTCTCCCCACTCTCAGTCGTACCAGGGTATTCGGGGCGCTTTGTTTCGAATCGTTTGAGCGGGATTTTGGATTCGCACTACCACTGAGGAATCCCACAATACGACGAAACGGCCATTCAATGCTTCCATGTTTTCCATGATGATCTAGATTCAATTTGACTAATGATCTCAATCCATTCACATTCATGTTTTAAATGTTACTCTTCAATCATCAAATAAACTAATTATCTTTAATTGACAAAGAAAAAAAAGAAAATGAATACAACTAGAGATATTGTTACCAGTCTAGACAATGGATCATCTTATTACTAAGTAGATTGAATATATATAAATAAAGATAATTACATCTTCATTATTGTCATGTCAATATGAGTTGACTTGGAAATGGTTTTTTTTTGTTTTTTGTTTTTTTGTTTTTTTTTGCTTTTTTTGTTTTTTTGTTTGTTTGGTTTTTCTGAAGTAAAACATTGAACAATATGATCAATACGTTTTACAATGATAATTATGCACTATTAACCTGTCTAACAAGTTAGTCTAATGAATTATGACAGTCTAAAAGAAAAAGAAAAAAATAGAGAGAAAAAAAGAAAAGAAAACATGATTGGTTTTCTTTTTTTGTCTTTTTTCTCTATTTTTTTGGTTCTTTTATTTCTCTCTTCATTCTGATGAAGTTAGTTAAGAAAAAAATTTGAGAAGAGAATATTAACCAGATTTGCATGTGTTTTCTGACAGCTTACTATACTACTACAGATGTCATACTACTGATGATAATAATAGTAGTAATAACAATCTTTTTTTATTATTCAGTCACTAATTATTTTATTTAAACATATAGACACTGGTATAAGGAGGTATCAAATAGATGTGTGCCACATAAATCATTCGATTTGTGTGAGGGCTTGGATACTACTCGGGTGCTCAAAACGAAGCACGTGGTTTTCTTAATGGGTCATACTTGGAGACTTTGACTTCATGGTCTGATCAACAACGAAGTGGAGCAACATAAGGTAGCCAGTGACTAACTGTTGGAGTGATCCAGAAAATTGCTCCCGAAAGACAATCAAGCATCAGGAAACACTAAGAAGCGTTTCATCCAATCAGCGTTCACTTGGAGTCTTGGCCAAAAATATCAAGGAAGCGAAACGTCACATGTATAGGTTCTGATTGGATGGTTGCTACACTGCTACTATGTTTAGTAGTATTCCAGAATCTTCTAGCAACGCAAGGACATTTAAAATATTATAACAACCCTGTATTTTCTGTATTAAAATCAACCTTGGAGTAAACTACTTCTCGAGTACTTTAAGTCTTCTCTCTCGTTGTCCAGGTCGCTGTATAGTTCTAGCTTGGGAGTTACAGAATAGCTTAAGAGACGAATATCGCGTTCAATCCGCAACACTTATCACCAACGATTGGTTCATATACTATGTGTTCTTTCAGGATACTCGAGCTCATTTGCACCATTAGTTTAGAATCAGGATTTTTTTAACTCTCTTAGATTAACCCTCGGTTTCCACAAAATCGGTTAAAACATCGGATATTTGTTTCTTATCCTCTCAGGTTCATAGATAACACCATCGACGAAAGAAGGTAGTGAGTAGGACTTCCCTAACAGTGACTATATCTGCGTGGCCACGTGACAGCATTTGGAAAGGAGGAGCAGACTCTCCCCATTCTCGATCGAACTAGGGAATTGGGGGGGCAGTCACTAATTAGTTACTTAGTAAGGATATTATGAAGTGAAATGAAATTTCATGAAACTTATGTAGAAAAACTTCTTGAGGTTTCAGTGAAATACACTCTGGTGAAAAGATCTTACAATATTGATAGGGCACTTTCTATTTTTGTAGTGAGTTACAGAAATGAGATAAATATTTAATCACGTATAGTCAACTAGCTTCTGGTTGTTTTCTACAGGATAGAGTTGACGACCCCACCATCAACCCTCCTCCTTTACCCGGACTTAAGACCGGCAGTAACCGTAGAAGATCTACGGGTGAAAATTATCAAATTGCATCATGAAGTAAGCGCTAAGTTGGAATCATGAAAGGAAACAGAAAAGAGGAAGATCAAAGAACGCACTACATAGAAAATTTGAAGTAGACATGAATAGGATGAATAACAACTGGAAATAACTGGAAAGGATTGTTTAAGACAGAGTTAGGTGGAGAATGCTGGTGAGCGGTTCAGACTCTTCTACGTGTGGTAACAGGCTTATTAAGGATGAAATGAAAATGAATACTTTTTTTAAAAATGTCATGTTGGGCAAGTTGAGTTTCAAGAATTTGCAAAGTGGTAAGATAGAAATTCTCAATGATAATACAACTATATACATATGTAACGGAAAGAAAACGCTGAAAATCCTTCTACAACATTCCTTCAAACAGTACTGTCATATCCTTGTTTCTTCTCCTTATCTTGTATTTACACCTTTGCTTACATCATGTTCCTCAATGTTTCTTGTAGGGGGTTTGGTTAATTGATCTTGGTTAATGGTTTAACTTTTATTCCTTAATTTACGGTTGTATGTTTCCTGACCATTAATAATAAGGTCGTGTTTTTCTAAACTAAAGGTCACGATGTAGTTCAATGTATGACTGTTAACGTTTGATGATTGTCTGTTTGGGAAAAATTGTTTGAATCCTTGTAGATAGACACATTAATTTGTATTAGAGAATTTATTATTTATTTGAACACATAAATATTGGTAAAAGAGGGCACCAAATATATATGCGCCACACAAAACAATGAGATTGGGAAGAGAAGAAGGGAAAAAAACGGTAAGGAGCGTTAAAAAAAGAACAATAACGAACAGATTAGTGTAAGGTAGTGTAACAATAATATTTATAGGGGAAATAGGAACGTACAATCAGAAGAGATCTTTCAGTTAAGGAAGATATAACCACTTTTTATGAAGAAATTAAAAGAAGGTTACAGCAGGATCGCCACTGGCTTCTATTCTCAGCCATATCTGATAACGTCTCTAGCCACTGTGTCACACCATCTCTCGGACCCCAGCCAGGGAGTCGTGAAGGACCAACACAAGCCAGCCCTTTACAGCTTTCTTTCATACCACGACACTATGTCATACACTGACCACCTCTCCGCTTTTTCCAACCAATCCCAGAGTCAGCAAATAATGCACAACATGGAATTCTCTGGGACGACATTCGTAGAAAATGTCCAAGCCACCGAAGTCGATGTTTCAAGATGGTGGCAGTAATTGGATTATCGTCTCTGCGCCCGAACACACAATGCCGAACCTCTGCATTACCAACATGGTGTTGCCACTGGATGTCAGCTATCCTTCGGAGACAACGATGATCGAACACAGAGAGTTGTCTAACATCCTCAACTCGGAGAGGCCAGGTTTCACAAGCATAGAGCAAAACTGCTCTCACTGACGCGTTGTAGATCCTACCTTTTATAGACAGACTGACATCATGATGGTGCCAAAGATGGCGCAGGTTGGCATAAGCCACTCTGGCTTTCACTATACGTACATTAATCTCATCACTCACGCCACCACCAGTACTTATGCAGCTACCTAGATGGGAGCTGTACCAGAGAAACTGTTGACTGTATAGCACAGACTGTATCGTTTGAGGTATTTTGTACTTTTGATACAAAATTATTCTTTTTCTTAAACTAGAACCGTTTAAATTAAACATAGAGTTTGTGTTTTGATACAACTTCATAGGAGTCACTCAAAAACACTATATAGAAGAATGTACTCAATTCTAATCGAATTAAACTTTAGTTCGTTAGTTCTACATTCCAGCCGAATACTGGTGTTTCGATAGTTACAACACCTGTATATGTAAAATATTTCTTTTCCCTAAAAACTGCGGTAAGACTATCATTTATAGGCGACCTTTGAACGATGCCAAAGTGATCTTGAAAATGTCTACTTACTTATTAAGGCAAAATAAGTGTCGTAAAACAATTTGAAGAATACGAATTATGATTCACAGTTGATGGTTAGGGTTAGAGATTAGATTTAAGAGTTTCATCATATCACAAGTTGAAATCATGAGCCAATTGAAGCTAGACCACCATGGAAAACCTGGAAGCACTGGAAGGCCGTTTCGTACTAGTATGGGACTCCTCAGTGGCAGTGCGCATCCACGATCCCGCCCCCGCGGGATTCGAACCCAGGACCTACTGGTTTCGCGCGCGAGCACTTAACCATTAGACCACTGAGCCGACCGGCATCCAATGGTGTTAATGTCTAACTTCAACCAATCCATGAAGTTGCGCCACCGTACACCATTGTCTTCAGTGAATTCCTATCTCACGACAGACCTGGTTGAACTCCACTGGTCAGTGCTTCTCACTAGAACTCCAGGAGTGTCTCCTGAAGTCAGTCACTAGTGAGCAGGTGATTATTATTATGAGAATGGGTTTTGTGGAGATTTTTTAGAAATTTCACAAGTTTCATCATAAACTGACATTAGTTAAAATGCCATGATCGCTATTTAACCAAATGGTTGAATGGATTTCGCGCCAAAATTCAAGACTTGTTATCACAAATTTGATTGGTTACGTTCATAAATGATCATCTCGCTTAAAGCACTTGTTTGTTTCTTAAAATATAGACAACATTTGTTTATTTGCTCGTTCGTTTGTTAGTTGGTTGGTCGGTTGGTCGGTTAGTCGGTTGATCGGTTGGTTGGTTGGTTGGTTAGTATGTTTGTCTTCCCATATCTTCGACTTTGTGTACTTTATCATTTCCGCGAAAAAAAGCTGTAGAAAGAAGAAAAACGCAATTTTGAATAAACAATGAAGCAATTATTCTTTGTTAACAGAGGAAACTAGTTATATTACCGCTTTTTCTAAAATAAACAACCCTAGAGTTATCTAATTATGATTCGAACATAATAAGACAATATTAAATTAGAAAAAAAGAAAGAAGAAAAGAAAAGAAAAGCATAAGTTATTAAATGTAAAGGAAGTGTAAAAAAAAACAAAAAAAGAAAGAAAGGGGGGACGGAGACAAACATAAACATATAAAGAAGAGAGAACTTAAAGAATTCCATGTTATTCTATTAGTCTATTCACAAGAACTTCCTGTTTACTTCAGTGAATGTTTTGATGTTTCATCAGTTGTAGGGACTTGTCACTCCCTCTCGCTCTCTGTCTCTCCCATATCACATGTTTTGTTAATAATTTATGGTTAACTATGTTTATTGTCTCTTTTCATTTATTTGTTAAATGTAGGTGTTTTCAAATGAAATTGATGGAAATTACTTTGGTTAACAAGTAAACATGGATAGTGATTAACAGTGGAATCCAGTTTGATGCGTGTTTCATCCTGTTTGGGACTTGTCAACTGAATGTATCTACATCTCAGAGTTGATATTCACTCTGAGACTCGAATTCTGTTTAATTTAGGCTTCACCTTGAATTATTTCTCTTCCTAGTTAGCGTTTTTTTTTAGTGAGTTAGTTTTCTACGGGATGGGGTCGCTAACCCTATGCCCAACTCTCCTCCTTTACCCGGGCTTGGGATCGGCAGTAACTCTAGAAGAGCTACAGGCGGACGATGGAAATGGATAGAACATACATTACGCAAATCGTCAAACTGCATCACGAGGCAAGCCTTAACTTAGAATCCTGAAGGGAAGCGGAAAAGAGGAAAACCAAAGAACACATTACGTCGGGAAATAGAAGCAGATATGAAAAGGATGAATAACAACTGTAAGGAGCTGGAAAGGATTTCACAGGACAGGGTTGAATAGAGAATGCTGGTGGTCGGCCTATGCTCCTTCACGAGGAGCAACAGGCGTAAGTAAAGTAAGTAAGTAGGCTTCACCTTAGTGATTATAAATAAGTTATATTTATTCAATATAGATAACTCCGCCTGAAGACCCTCCGGGGCTACTGCTGGTTACAAGCCTGGATAAAGAGGGAGGGTAGAGCATGGGATTAGCGACTTCATCCCGTAGAAAACTAACTCGCTAAAAAAACGCCAACCGGAGAAAAATAATTCAAACCATTTAAACTCTACCCTGAAAGTAGGAAGGTCTTCATTTAGAAGAGTTATGACGTCTCATGATAAAAGGCAAATTCCTTCGGAAGTCACGAAGCTGATTCCTTTTTTGACAACCAAAGCAACAACTTACTATGAGAGAGAACAAATCAGATTCCAACAGAAGAAGAAATCAGGAAAAAAACGCTGGAAGTGGATAGGACATATATTGACGAAAGCACCCAAGGCAAGCATTCACTTGGAATCTTCAAGGTCAAAGGAGACGAGGAAGACCAGAGAACACATAACAATATGAGAAGAATGAAAAACAATTGGATAGAACTAGAAAGGAAGGTTGAGGACACGGTGGGTTAGAGAACACTGGTCGGCGGCCTGTGCTCGATTGGGAGTAACAGGCATAAGTAATTAAACAAGTAAGTATTCAATATGGATGGTACTTATGTTTCTAATGTGATTTATACAATAAGAAACGTTATCATTTGTGTAGTTGGATTACAACTGACCACTTTTAAGAGTGAATGATTCATAGAGATTGGCCAGTATATCATAAACCTAATCATATTTTCTAGTTTTCTTGAGGAATCAATTAAGTCATTTGGAATCTGAATGTTTGCTGTCAATGTAAGACCTATCATGAACTGAATAACAACTACATTGCACTTTACTACAGTTTTACTATGCTCATCAACTAGTAAAAACACAGAGATTTTATTGTAAGCGTTACAATTCACCTGATAACCAATGAGATCATACACATTGTAGAGTTTATTTATTCCGCAGATATTCCGGTGAGACTCTAATTTATGGACGACCTTTCAACGAATCTTAGGTGAACTTGAGAAGTATTAGCTAATCAGCAAACAGTCAGCATAGAGTAAAAACATATTATACAAAACCAATGTAGTAAAGTGGATACACTTCTTATACGTGATTCAAAAACTTGTCAAGGTTAGAAAGAGGTTCAGAGGTTCTAAAATCCTAATGCATGCAGTAGAGGAAATCATTCACATGGCTACAGAATAGTCGGCCTCTGGAGCCATAATAAAGTCTCAAAAACTCTTTCAGCCGCGACCACATACCTTCAACATTGTTTATGTGCACTCCGGTTGTTGAGTGCACGAAATGCCACTTGTGGATAACGACACGATGAACATAACCAAGTCTACGTAGGAGTCTGTACGCTTTCCAAACATCCGTATATATTGTAGTACCTGGACGCAGCCAATTTTACTGGTGCTTTTATTATCCAGTTTGCAATAATTGTCATAATTTGCCTTAGTTAGGAATTATATATGGGGTTTTCATCACAAACTGACATCAGCTATAATGCCAGAAGTTTATTTAGCCAAATGGATGAAAGGCTTTCGTGTTAAAATCTGAGATCTATTATCTTATACCTGACCGATTCGTCCACAAATTACAGTCTCGCCGTTTTATCTGTTATAGCCCCTCAATTCTTACATTTTGTACAAAATTCCATGTGAACCGATCGTACGTTAGCATTATGCACTGAAGTTGGTTCTGTAACCTTGAAATCCCTAAAACGCCTCTAATTGGCTAATCCATAAATTAGAGTCTCGCCGATATTTCATTCGAAGGGGGTCTCTACAATACTGTATAACCAAAGTCTATATAAGGCTATGATTAAACCATATACACACATGTATATATACAGATAACAGATGTGTTAAACAAAACTGGAAATTTGTTATTCCAACTGAATGAATGGATCTTTTCATGTATGTTATTAGAACTGTATTCTCCCGATTTTGAACATCTTCAAGATGATAACTATATATTGCTGAGAATCTGTGAACTTATAAACAACTTTGAACACTTTCCTTCTACTTAAAGTTTATACTGATGATGTCGTTCAGAAAAACTTGCTTACTTACTTACTTACGCCTGTTACTCCTAATGGAGCATAGGCCAGCGACCAGCATTTTCCAACCCACTCTGTCTTCGGCCTTCTTTTCTAGTTCTATCCAATCCTTGTTCATTCTTCTCATGTCTATCTCCATTTCCAAGCGTAATGTGTTCTTTTGTCTTCCTCCTTTTCTTTGGCCTTGAGGATCCCATGTGAGGGTTTGTCTTGTGACACAGTTGTGTGTCCTATCGTTCAGAAGAAGAACAATGAAAACCTCATCTCCACCATCTCAGCTTAGAGAACGAAACTTCAACAAAATCATCTATTCACCTGAGCTACAAATCTTCTCTATCATTTCAAAACAGCTTCGAAATAAATAGAAGAATAACACTTTTCTTGTTATTTTCTTTCTCTCTCTCTCTCTATTCTTGACCACCATGTGTACACAATTGTTATTCATATTTCCATGACACATTTCTATGGTCCTGCTTTTTTCTCTCTTCTTTTCTTTTTGTTGTTGTTGTTGTTGTTGTTGTTTCTTCTTCTTGTTATCATCATCATAATGACAAAATTAGGCAAATAATAAGATAAATAATTCAAAAATCTCTCAAATTAGGACAAATTAGATATGAAAACAACATGGATAGTAACACCTAGAGTAGAGTTTCATTTAATGTGAAGAATGGACTGTAGATGAGATGAATGGTCAAACAGATAGATAGGTAGATAGGCAGGTAGATAGATAGGTAGGTAGGTTGGTTGGTTGGCTGGTTGGTTAGTGATGGAGATAACAATTGAATTGATCATGTGAATAATATTGTCATAGTTTGATTTCAGTTGTTTTCTTCTTTGGTTTTTGTCTTTATGATATGACATAGCATCTGTTTGTCCAGTAACTAGTCACAATTAGATAAGATTACGTAACACTTTCAATAAGAAAACAAAATTGAATATGAGGTAATTTAGTAAACAGAGACAAATTAAATGATCAACAATTATAATTGGAATAATTTCACAGGTTGAAATCATCAGTCAATTGAAGCTAGACCACCATGAAAAACCTGGAAGCATCGGACGGCCGTTTCGTCCTAGTATGGGACCCCTCAGCAGTGCGCATCCACGATCCCGCAACCTACGAGATTCGAACCCGTGACATTCAGTCTCGCACCAGGCGCTTAACCATTAGACCACTGAGCTGGCCGGCATCCAATGGTGTTAATGATGTCTAACTTCAACCAATCCACGAAGTTGCGCCACTGTACATCATTGTCTTCAGTGAGTTGATATCTCACAACAGACCTGATTAAACTCCACTGGTCAGTGCTTCTCGCTAGAACTACAGGAGTATCTCCTGAAGTCAGAATAATGATGACAGTAACATTGTTAATGAACAGAATGTACATTTTACGTACATAATAAGGTAATAACCAATATAACATCAACCAACTACATTTATTCCTTAATCACTATGTACTATGTGAAAAGAATTCCTTGTATCGATGAAGTATAAAGTTTGTGTGTGTGTGTCTCTGTGTGTTTCTCTCTCCGCTGTGTGTGTGTAAACTTAACTTGGTTTGCTTGAATCTATGGATATCTGGTACCGATTGAACACATTTAATTTATTTATCTTACTCTAATTAGTTTATCTTGATTGGCATAATGATGCTTTTCAATAAAGATTGTATCAGTGTGAATGATGATAATGATATTTAGACAAAGTTGTGTTTTATGGGATAAGAGTTGTTGAAGCCATGCCAAAACCTCTTCATTTATCCTGGCTTAGAACCGGTAATAATCCTAGAAATACTACAAAACATCTCGACGTTGATTGGTTCGAGGTGTCGGGGCGTACAGAACAAGCTATGAAACGCATATGGAGAAACTCGAACACTTTATTTCTATCTGAAGTTTGTGCTGATGATGATGTCGTTCAGAAGAACGATGAAAGATCCACGACCGAACCATCTAGATCAGAGAACAAAACTCTATCAAAATCATCCACCTGAGCTACAAATCTCGTCCACTACTAAACATCAATCTCCTTGATTATGAGAGAGAATTTGATAATATGGATAGAAGAACATTATGGAACATTTTTTGATGTTATGACGTACTTGAGAAAATTATCAATATCATATGGAATTCATACCACGGAATATACTGAAATCTCATGCATAGAGGACAACTCACACATACATTCCTAGTGAAGATAGATGTTAGATAAGGCTGCTTACTCTTGCATTTTCTCTTCCGTCTGGTGATTGACTGGATTACGAAAACCGCCATATCTGAGAAGAAACTTGAATATAATGGACAGCTTGAGTGCAAACAGACCATTTCCACTTTTCGGATGACCTACCTCTCCTACCCTATACACACTAACAAATCCAGGTCAACACAACCAGTGTAGCAACATCCTCTATATCAGTGAGCCTTAACATACACAACGGAAGAACAAGATCCTAAAATATAACACGGAGAGCACTAACTCAATCACACTTGATGGAAGAACTATGGAGGAGATGGAGACGTTCAAGTACCTGAGCAGCATCACCATCAACTAACAAGGAGTATCTGATGAAGATATGGATGCACGGGCTGACAAAGCAAGAGCAGTGTTCCTACAATCGAAAATCATATGGAACTCAAAACAACTTTCAACCAATATCAAAGTCAGAATCTTCAATATGAACATCAAGACAGTCCTACTGTATGAAGCTGGAACTCGAAGAACTACTACAACTATCACCAAAAGGGCACAATTATTTCTAAACAGTCGTCTACGCAGGACATTCAATTTCTTTTAACCGGATACCATCAGCAACAATCTACAGAGGCAGAGAACAAACCAACTTTCATCTGAAGAGGAAATTAGGAAAAGACGTTGGCCGTTTCTTACTAGTTTGCAACTCCTCAGCAGTGACTATCCACAACCCCTTACGCGGAATTCGGACCGATGACATTCGGTCTTGTGCGCAAACACTTAACCTCTAGGAAACTGAGCCGACACCCAACGTTGTTAATGATGTCTAAGTTCCATCACTCCATGAATGACTGGATTACCATTTATCTATTGTTTGAGGTAGATACCTGTCTCTATCCGATACGATTTGGAATTCGCTGGTCATGGCTTCTCACTAGAACTCCAGGAAATTATCTTGGAGCCAGTTACTAGTGAGCACATGATGATTATTATCAGAGTGGGGGTTGTGGAGATTGTAATAATTTTAGTAGTTGAATTGATATGTTTTAAATTTGCTTCAATTGACTAAGAGCGATACCTTTTCAAAACTGTAATCATTTCCAAGTTTAAACTGAGCTCTCATGGATTATAACACCTTGGTAAATAAAAGATCCTATTTAAACGATGTCGTTTCGTGATGATCATTTTAATTTGTACATGATATTTGTTATAAATCGATCTCGGTTGGGATATCATTAAAACTCAAAGAGGACCAGTAAACTGTTTCGTCCTAGTACGAGACATTTCGTCATAGGATACTCAAGACAGCACTAAAGAATGAACCTCAGACTTTTAGATTCTGTGATAAATGCTAAAGCGTTGGAATTATTAGTAATATAACTGAGATTAGTTTATAATGAATATCACTCACAAAACTATCTTATTGTATTCACTTATTAAACATCTTTTAACCTTTGAATCTTGGTCTGATGACTATTAGTATTGACTATTCACAATCTTTTCTTATTGTGGGACTCCTCAGAAGTGCGCATCTACGATTCCGTCTTTCAGGAATCCGACACAGGACCTATCAGTTTCGCACGTGAGCACCTAACCACTAAACCACTGAGCCGGCCGGGATCCAACGGCGTTAATGTCTAACTTCAACTAATCCACGAAATTGAGCGACACATCTACCATTGTCATCAGTGAGTTACTATCTCATAACTGACCCAGTTGAACTTCACTGATCACGGCTTCTCATTAGAACTCCATGAAATTCATCTTGAAATTAGTCACTAGTGAACATATAAGCAGTGCGCACTTTTGAGAAATCCTATATTACAATGAAACAGCCATCCAATGCTTCCAGGTTTTCAATGTTAGTCTAACATTGAAACATTTATGATGTCAATCTAGACCTATACTGATACTATTAATAAATTAACATTGGAAAATTCTACTGATTTATTGAATCATTTATAATCTATCAGACAGACAGTGTTGCAATCAATAAAACTAAAGGATTATTAGTAACCGGGTCAGTTGTGAGGTAGTAACTCACTGATGATAATGGTGGATGTGTCGCTCAATTTCGTGGATTAGTTGAAGTTAGACATTGAGACCATTGAAATCCTGGAAGTAATGGAAGGCCGTTTTGTCAAGAATTCAACTATTAAAATCACTTCAATCTCTACAAACACCTATTCTGATAAGAATCATCATCATATACTCAGTGAGTGACTAGTTTCAAAATGGATTTCATGAAGTCCTAATGAGAAGTCGTGACTAATGGAGTCCAATCCGTGTCGGGTGTGAGACAATCGATGAATGGTTGCGAAAGATCATCATTAACACCGTTAGATGTTGTCACAGTGATCTAGAAGTTAAGCATTGGTGTGTGAAACTAAAGGTTCTGAGTTCAAGTCTCTCATGTGAGATTGTGATTGGGCACTGCTAAAGAGTCTCATACTAATACGAAACGATCATTCAGTACTTCCAAGTTTTCAATAGTGGTCTAACATCGATCGATCCATAATTTGAATCAAAAATTCTATTTATTATTTAAAAGGGTGAGATCTGTCCTATAATTTGTTTTAAAAAACCCTGATTTCTGACATTTACGATCCCAAATGAACTTATCAAAAGCATAAACATTGTATAGGACTATGATCTATCCCTAGGATCTTACACATTTCCACCATTGGAATATGGATTCGAACCCATATCTTTTCATTTTAAGACAGAAAAATCAATATCAGAAGTGGTTCTGTGGATATTCTAATAATTTTAATAGTTAAGATCATGAGTCAATTGAAACTAGACCACGATGAAAAACCTAGAAGTACTGGACGATCGTTTAGTCCTACTGAAAGACTCTTCATTAGTACACATCCACGATCTCATATCAGTTCCACAGCTATTATGTAACAAATGTATTTTTCTTTTTAAACGATGTATAAGAAATAATCTACAATAGTACAATTTTGTTTTTGAATACCGTAAACATCTCAGACATTACTCATTCATTGTAATAAAGATAAATACCATTCATTATGAATCCATTGACTAGACTACTACTGCTACTTAATGAATGAGTTGACATTTAAATGACAAAACTTCAAATTAGATTAGAATAAAAGAAGAGATCTTTTTAAGTCCCCTCCACCCCCACCCCCAACACACATTACCTAACCCCACCCCACCCCTAACTACCTCCCTTCCCCCCGTTTTATTACACTAAGGTAGTATTTTGACATACAGTTTATGAATCTATTTAGATCTGATCACATAAAGTAGAAATGTCAATTTATCTATTTTTTTTCGGTCTAGTTTCTTTTCTATTTAACTAAATCTTAACGGTATTGTTTACATTATTGAGTTGATTGATGATGATCCATAATAAAAAACAAACAAACTAAACTTCAAGCAAAGATGGATAGTGGCTAGCAGTGGAATCTAGGATGCGCGTTTCGTCCTGTTCGGGACTCGCCAACTGGATGTACCTGCACCTCAGAGTTGATGTTCACTCTGGAACTCGAACTCAGTACCGTTCGCTTCAAACGCCATCGCGTTATCCACTTAGCTACTGAGTCCTGATAGCCACTTGCTTGTGAAACAGGTTGAAGTTTAATTCACTTGATGTTGTTTTACTTGAGTTCGAGTCCCAGAGTGAACATCAACTCTGAGATGCAAGCACATCCAGCTGACGAGTCCCAAACAGGACGAAACGCGCGTCCTGGATTCCACTACTAGCCACTATCCATCTTTGCTTATAATGCTTGTAAATTAAGGTAATATCGAGGCATACGCACAGTATGCCCATATGCCAATACGAGATTGATCAACTTCAGTCCTAAAACATCAATAGGAAGATTCAAGTAAAACAATATCAAGTGAATTAAACTAAACTTCAATTAGGAATAAGATATTCATTTTTGTATTGTTTACTTGAATCTTCTCATTGATGTTTAAGACTACAATAGATTAGTCTCTTATTATTGATATATCTGTGTATCCTGTTTGGATTGTTTCAATATCACTTTAAGTCATAAGTATTATAAGTACAGATGGATAGTGATTAGCAGTGGAATGCGTGTTTTGTCCTATTTGAGACTCGTCAGCTGGATGTAGCTATATCTCAAAGTTGATATTCACTCTGGAACTCAGACTCAGTACAGTACTGTTTACTTCAAACGCCATTATGTAATCTACTTAGTCACTGAGTAATAATAGCCACTGTGATGTACGCTACTGATATCGACGGATGTAAGTAGTATGTACCATCAATCGAATATGAAATACTTAGCAGCAGAAGGTTAAGAAGATCGAAGAAAAGAGAACGAGAACAAAGAATGATTGCTATGGAAACGAAAGAACAATGAATTCTGAAATGATTGATTGTTATTTTACAAGTGAAGTATTTCTTATATGGTTCTCAGATTTTACTAAGATGTTCTGTCCCTACTTGTGTTCTCGTTCACTACACCACTAGCAGTTGAATTCAGAATGCACGTTTCATCCTATTAAGTAGGTTTATATCATTAAATAGTGTTAGAAGTTGAACATAACCAGTTGGAAGTTTATAGATTTCAGTCGAGTTAAATCAATATAATCAATAGTTTAGAATCGTGTGTTTATTAATGAGTTATCTGAATAGATGAATCTCAAAGAACCATTTTTTCAGACCACTGAAAGTTATTGCTATTTTATTATTATCATAATGGGGTTCTGTGGAGATTGTGGCAATTGTATTGGTTGAATTCATGAGTCGATCTATTCTAGACTACTATTGAAAACCTGGAAGTACTGGGCAGACGTTTCGTACAAGTATTGGACTCCTCAGTAATAGATATCCACCATCCCGTACATGAGACTCGAACCCAACATTTTCGTTCTGATGCGCCAACGCTTAACCTGTAGACCACTGAGCTGATATCCAATAATGTTGATGTCTTATTTTAATTGATCCATGATCTTGCACAATGATTCATTCATTCATTGTCTGAGGTAGATACCTGTCTTTATCCAACATGAATTGTGTTAATTTTGGTTAGACATTCTAAATGAATATGAGGACTTGAGCCAGGTTCTATCCTGATTATAACCAAATGACTGACTCAGTGATTGCACATTTTGTGAACGTCTATCTTTCTTGAATGACGATAAATTCTCATTCACTATAGTATATTTAAATAGATCTGTTGTTCTAATGATACTTTATCATACAAAGAATTCTTTCAATATCATACTCATTCTAGTATACTTTTCAACAATAAGCAACAATTTTCCGGGGTTACTTACTTACTTACTTACTTACTTACTTACTTACTTACTTACTTACTTACTTACTTACTTACTTACTTACTTACGTCTGTTACTCCCAATGGAGCATAAGCCACCGACCAGCATTCTCCAACCCACCCACTCTGTCCTTGGCCTTCTTTTCTATTTCCATCCAATTCTTGTTCATTTTACTCATGTCTATCTCCATTTCCCAGAGTAATATGTTCTTTGGTCTTCCCGAGGTTATTACAAATAGATTACATTCCAGAACTAATATCATATACATATCGGATATAGTAGTGAATACTCTGTAGTATGTGTATTGTGTGCGTGTGTGTGTGTGTGAATGTGTGTGTCGTATGTAATTGCAAAACAAACCAAAAATCTATTTCACATCATATAAAATTAATAATCACGTACAAATTCAAATAGAAAGATCCTTTATCGGTACTAAATGACTCAGTGGATTATAATCTGATGAATGTGTTTAACCTAGTTACAAGGTGACACTATAAAGATTCGGTAAATACATAAATTACACTGTCCTATAATTCAGTGATTATTTTTAAAGACATAAAACAAAATCTAGTTATGTTGACTTCAATTTAGGTTAGATTTATTTCATTTATTACAATGAATAATAATCATAATGTACATTGGATAATGTACAATATGTGTATAACTAGAGTGTATTTGTCCATTGAACTAGTTCACTATTAGGGACTGAATAAAACCCGTAACAACAACAACAACGAGAACAACAAGAGAAACTATGAACCAGTTATAGGTACTCAACTGTTCTACTCTATGATAACAAGCAGGAAAAATAGATATATATGTCGGTTATAATCTATGTAAACGAATCCACCAAAAATAAAAAAAATAATTCACTATCGACACCTGGCCTTTAAATAGTTACCCATGTCCTTGACAGTGTGATACAGAGAAAATGGATACAATTTAAATAATGAAATTGTAACAAAATAATATTATCTTACATTGAAGACATTGTAGTTAGGGGGGGTAATGAGATAAGATGAATTTCCACACACACACACACACACAAATTTAATCCAATAGAGATAAGTTTCAAAAATTGGATTTAATCTTGAAGCTATTTATCTTAATGATCGTATAGAGATGGGGGTGGAGTGAGATTATGATTAATGGACGAACTAACCAGGTATAAAATAATTGGGTTCAGATTTGAGCGTGAAATTCACGTATCCATTTGGATAAATAGAGATTTCACTGGTTGAAATCATGAGTCGATTGAAACTAGATCACCATGGAAAACCTGGAAGCAATGGACGGCCGTTTCATCCTAGTATGCGACTCCTCAGTAGTGTGCATCCACGATCCCGCACCCCGCGACATTCGAACCTGGGACCTATCAGTTTCGCGCCAGGCACTTAATCATTAGACTACTGAGCCAAACGGCATCCAACGGAGTTAATGTCTAACTTCAACCAATCCATGAAGTTGCACCACCGTACACTATTGTCTTCAGTCAGTTGATATCTCACAACAGACCTGATTGAACTCCATTAGTAACGGCTTCTCAATAGAACTCCAGGAGTATCTGTTGAAGTTAGTCACAAGTGAGCAGATGATTATTATCACAAGGGGTTTTGTGGAGATTTGGCATTATAACCTTAAATCGAATTCCTAACATTAAACATCAACTGTGAATCATAATTCTAACTCCCTATACTGGTTTATAACCCTCATTTGATCCTAGTTATCAGATGAATACCCTCAAGGTCAGTCTAGAGCCGCTAAAAGGTCGTCTACAAATTATATTTTCACCGGTTAGAGGACAAGTTACAGAATATCACCATAAATTATGAGAACCATACACTGAATATTTCATATGTAAATCTTTCATAAATTATCTATCATATTCTGTATGGTTCTTTCAATTCACGACTTTTTCTATTTTTCTTTTCTGTTTACTTTATAAACTTCTGCTGCCAGGCATTTCTCTTATGACTGGTGCTACATATTACTTATGTTGAAAGATATAAATAGCACACTTACTTACTTACGCCTGTTCTCCCCTCCCCAATGGAGCATAGGCTGTCGACCAACATTTTCCAAACCATTCTATCCTGGACCTGCTTTTCTAGTTTTATCCAATTTTTGTTCATTCTACTCATGTCTGCTTCCATTTCTCAGCGTAATGTGTTCTTTAGTCTTCCTCTCCTCCATTGGTCTTGAGGATTTCAAGTGAGTGCTTGTCTTATGACGAAATTAGGTGCTTTCTTTAATGTGTGTCTTATCCACTTCCAGCACTTCTTGATTTCTTTCTCCGTTGGAATCTGATTTGTTCTCTCCCACAGTAGGTTGTAGCTGATAGTGTCTGACCAACAGATCCGAAGTATCTTTTGTATGATGGCTTTCGTAGTTCTCCAAGTAGCACACACCATATTTAAAGGAATATATGTCGATTTATGAAGTTTACACATTCACAAGACTTGAATCATTGAATAATTATTCTATTTTATCGAACTATAAACTACTATACACAATTTAGCTTCGTTTTTTGTTGTTGCTGATATCCAGTTCATGTTAAGAAATAATTTGTAGTTTAAATGACTCAGTTACTAACTTGTCACAAAGTCAAGTTTTACCACAGATTGATATTAATTAAGAAATCATTGTAAATCAGGAAGTAATGCAAAATTGTTTGATGTTAATCTTCAGAACTCCCAGCGGAGGAATAAATCAGGAAGAAGCGTTGGAAGTTGATAGGATACACATTGAGGAAAGCACCCAACTACATCACAAAGCAAGCTCTCACTTGGAATCCTAAAGGTCAAAAAGGAAGAGCAAGTCCAAGGAACACATTATGCTGAGAAACGGGGATAGATATGAGAAGAATCAACAACAATTAGATAGAACTAAGAGGGAAGGCCCAGGACAGATTGGAATGGAGAATTCTGGTCGGCGGCCTATGCTCCATTGAGGGGTAACAGGCGAAATTAAGTAGGTAAGTAAATAATCTTCAGAACTCGTTAAAAATGAACACACACAACTTTACACAGGATCGAATGAAGAAATTTGTTAATCTCATGGAATGTAAACAAATCCCCCACCCCGATTGACTGTTACAACTATACTAAGTTCTGCGTCATTCACTTCTTAGTTTATAATATAGATTATAGATTTTGTGGTGAGACGACATTTCGGAGATGTTAAAGTGGTCTTGAGAATGTTCATCTACTTACTAGGGATAAATAAGAGTTATGAACTTATGTGAAGAATAACGATTATGATTTACAGTTGACGATTAGGGTTAGGAATTAGATTTAAGGTTTTCATCACTAACCCAACACCAATTAAAATGAAAAGTGCTATTTAGCCGAATAGATGAATAAATTTTGCGCCGAAATCCATGACCTGTAAACGTAAACCTGATTGGTTCATCTATAAATTATACTTTCACCAATTTTGTCTAAGTTAGTCACTTCCAAGTAGTATAAAATAGTATTTATTATTAGAATGGTAGTTTGTGGTGATTGTAATAATTTTAATAGTTGAATTTATGAGTCGATCTAATCTAGGCTAGCATTGAAAACCTGGTTGAAGTAGACTGCTGTTCCGTCCTTCTATAGGACTCCTTATCAATCAGTATGCATCTACGATCCTGCACCAAAGGGACTCCAACATGACACCTTCAGTCTCACACACGAACTCTTAAGCTGTAGACCACTGAACCTACATCCAACAGTGTTAATGATATTTAATTTCAACTAATCCACGATACGGTGCGATCATTCATTCATTGTCTGAGGTAGATACCTGTCTCTTACCCGACATGGATTGGAATCCACTGATCATAGCTTCTCACTAGAACTCCATAAAAATTCCTTCCTGAGGCTAATCACTGATGAGCATATGGTCTAGTATTAAAAATTTACCACTATCTTCAGTATCATCTAGTTTTGCATATACACACTGGTAAATAATCTGAAACAATAGTATACTATTGTGGTATATGCTACTGATGTCGATAGATATAAGTAGTATGTATCATTAGTTGAAAGTGAAATGCCTGGCGGTAGAATGTTAAGAAGATCAAATCACAATCGATTGATCACTAGGTGGCGATCAATGTCATGCATGTCTAGTCCCTATTAGTACAGATCAAATGTTAACGATCATGTTGCAAAGTGGCCATCAGTCTAGGTGACTCGACATTGCGTTCACTATATATTGAGATTTAGATGGTGGTTGGAAGTAGTCAACAGGAAACCCTGGATCCGGGTTTCGTGCTACTTGGCACTCGTCAGCAAGGTGTACCTGTAATCTTGAGGGAACTGGTGCTCCCTGACGGATTCGACCTCGTGTCACCCAGCTTCACAGTCAGAGACGTTACCACTGAGCTATCCGAGCCGCGACCACCAATCGAAGAAAAAAGAATAGGAACAAAAAATGATTGGTGTGAAAACAAAAGAACTATCAACTTTGAGACAATTGATTGACATTTTTTGCAAATGAAATATTCATTGTATGGTTCTCAGATTTGACTAAGGCGTTCTGTAATTTTGTATTCAACTACATTCGATTGTTCCCCATTTGTGTTCTTGTTCACGACACTAAGTGTCCACTATTATTTGAATAGTCCAAATATAGAATTCTTTCATTGGATTCAGTACAATAATAACTACTGTAAATCTTCCAAGTTCATTATCTTTTCGAAAAATCTAACTATTTACAACATCTTGCATATATAATAAACGACAACATTCATTGTAAGCAAAGATGGATGGTGGTTAGCATTGGAATCCAATTAGATGTATGTTTCGTCCTATTTTGGGACTCATCAACTAGATATACCTGCATCTCAGATTTGAGAACAATTGAGAAGAGACAAGTAAACAATACTAAGTGAATAAAAACAACATTCATTGTTTACACATTTTTTTTATAAAAATATAAATGATTAATTATTTAATATCAGATGAGTTTTGTGGATATTATAGTAATTTCAATGATTAAGATCATGAGTCCGTTGAAGCTAGACCATCATGGACAACCTGATCTAGTGGTTAAGTGCTCGCTCGAGAAACCAGTATGTCCTGGGTTCGAATCTCGCAGTGGGCGAGTTCGTGGATGCGCATTGCTGAGGAGTCGCACAATAGAACGAAACGACTGTCCAATGCTTCCAGGTTGTCCATGGTGGTCTAGCTTCAACTGACTCATGATCTTAACCATTGAAATTAATTATTTTTTCAAATGTACTATCTTCATCAATACAATAAGAGGTATAGAATTAGATAAATACAAAGTATAGATAGATCATGACAATAACATTCTGTTCACGATTAAAAGATACGTGACACTTCTACCATTTATTATTACCGGTTCATGTAAGGTGTATGGTCTATACAATACAAATGTCTGTAAGTGGGAAGAGGAGGAGGAGGAGGAGAAGGGGTCCTAGTGGAGGTAGTGGAACTGTAAACAACCAAGAGAGGTATACAATATCTCCTTATTTTGAAAATGTTATCTGTCTATCAAATGAAAAATAAGCGAAAAACATTCTTTTTCACAAGATATTCAGATCTTGAATAAGTATAAAATGACAATTCAGCCATGTAAATGTTTGGCATAAATATTAGTCACTATCATGTTGACCATAATTTTTCTTTATTATTATTACTCCCTCCCTCCCTCCCCCCCCCATAATATTGACTGACCTTGATAGAAGGGATCCGTTTTTCACCTTGAAATGTTTAAAGTGCTTTTTTTTTCCTTTTACAGAGATAACTACATTTTAATAGTACATTTTATATGAAAGATTATGTCCAGTGCATTTGGATAAATAAATGTGTTTTTATGATTTGGTATATCTGTAGGTTATACATAGACATATGAATATGAATGGAAAAAAGTGTTCTAATTCCCTTGGTATTGTTTATTTGAATCTTTCCATTCATGTTTTGCGATTGTAATTGGTATATGTGTATACTGTGTGTATTGCCTAGATATCACCTTAAGTTACAAGCATTTTAAGCAAAGATGGATAGTGGTTAGCAGTGGAATGCAGGAGGTGCGTTTTTATCCTATTTGGCACTGGTCAGCTTCATGTGCCTGCATCTCACAGTTGATGTTCATTGTCTGCCACTCTAACCCAGTACCGTATGCTTCAAACGCCATCGCATTATCCACTCAGCTACTGAGTCCTCAGAGTCACTTGCTCATGAAATCCGATCAAGTTGAAATTCGTTTGGTATTGTTCACTTGAATCTTCCTATTGATGTTAAGCACTGCAATTGATCAGTGTGTTATTTGCATATGTGCATACTGTGCGTATTGCCTTGGTATCGCCTTAAGTCATAAGCTTTCTAAGCAAAGATGGATAGTGACTAGTAGTGGAATTCAGTTTGAAGTGCGTTTTTATCTAATTTAGGACTCGTCAACTGAATATATATATATATACCTGCATCTCAGAGTTGATGATAATTCTGGGACTCGAACTCAGTACAGTAGCGTTCACTTTAAACGCCATCACGTAATCCACTTAGTTAATCAATTATAGTTCTAAACATTAATAGGAGGATTCAAATAAACAATACAAAGTGAATTTATATATATATATATATATATATATATATATATATATATATATATATATATATATATATATATGTAACTCATTGATGAACAGGGTGGATCTGATGCAGATGTGAAGGCGCGGATCGGTAAAGCAAGAGCAGCATATTTACAACTGAGGAATATATGGAACTCAAAACAACTGTCTGTTAACCCACACCAAGGTCAGGATTTTCAATACAAATGTCAAGACAGTCCTACTGTATGGGGCGGAAACCTGAAGAACTACGAAAGCCATCATCCAGAAAATACAGGTGTTTATTAACAGTTGTCTACGCAAAATACTTCGGATCCGTTGACCGGACACTATTAACAACAACCAACTGTGGGAGAGAACAAACCAGATCCCAGCGAAGGAAGAAATCAGGAAGAAGCGCTGGAAGTGGATAGGACACACATTGAGGAACATATACAACTGTGTCACAAGACAAGATTTCATATGGAATCCCCAAGACCAATGAGGGTGAAGAGGAAGACCAAAGAATACATTACGCCGTGAAATGGAGATAGTCATGAGAAAAATGAACAAGAATTGGATGGAACTAGAAAAGAAGGCCCAGGACAGAGTGGGTTGTAGAATGCTGGTCGGCGACCTATGCTCCATTAGGAGTAACAGGCAAAAGTAAGTAAGTAATATATATATATATATATATATTTAGGGAGTTAGTTTCCTACGCGAGGGGGTCGTTAACACTATGCCCAACCCTCCTCCTTTATCCATGTCTGCTATTGGCAGTAATTCTAGGAGAGCTACAGGCGGTCAATTGTTAATATGAAGAATCAGCTATGATTGGGATCACAATTTTATAAAGATGAAAATAATAAAGAATCTGGATGAAATTGTTTTAATGAAGTTTTATCAAGTGCTATTACTTTCTGTATATAAATAAGCTTATGATTATTATGATCAATGGCTTTGTTCAATATATTTAATATATACTCACTAGTGACTGACTTCAAAAGGTATTTCCTGAAGTTCTAATGAGAAGTAGTGACCAATGGAGTTCAACCAAGTCTGTTGTTAGATAATAACTCACTGATGATAATGGTGAATGTGTCGCTCAATTTCATGAATTAGTTGAAGTTGGACATTAACATCGTTGTATGCCGGCCGACTCAGTGGTTTAGAGGTTAAGCAGTCGCGCATGAGACTGAAAACCCCGGATTCGAATCTCGCGGTTGGCGGGATCGTGGATGCGCACTGTCACTGAGGAGTTCGAAAATAGTACAAAACTGTATTCCAATGTTTTAAGGTTTTCAATCGATTCATAATCTCAATCAAACAACTTAATACTCTTCCACAACCCTATACTGAATATACACGTTTTCAATACCAATATTAATGTAATCCTTCTAGTCATATACAAAGACTTAATGATCCTTATATGATCGTCATATCGATTTCAGTCACTGACATTCACATTAGAACTATCATGTAATATGACACCAAACTACTTTTTCTTCTCATCATTGTAAAATAGAACTGATCTCATTCTTATAGTTAATTCAATTAAAATTAGATATTTCTTTTATCTGAAATAATTATGTAACAGATGAACAATAGATTATTACATAAATTATATAGACATAAGTTAACTGTACTACCCCTATTTCTTCTTCTTCATCATCATCATATTACATAATCCTTCATATCGATTGTAATCACCCACACCCCCTTCAAATCCCCCAAAAGAAGAACTTATATGATCTGTAGTTCTTGTATTTGTTCCACACTAACCCTCCCCCCTCCAGACACACATAATTATGCTGATGAAGAGGTAATGTAATGAAGACAATTCCAACTTGTATTGAATAGATCATTTGTTCTATTTTGTTTTAATTGAATTATCTCATTTATTTTTTTAGCTTAACTTCCTTGTTTATTCACTTAGTTACTTCCTTACCTACTTACTTACCTACTTCCTTACCTACTTACTTACATATCACACATACATACACATATATACTTATATGTGGATAGACACATAAACCCCTAAATGTAATTACATTTCTTGATCGAATATCTTCTTCATTGTTAGGGATTAAAACGTATTTCTTTTTTCTATCTTGTTGTTCTTGTTATTACTTATCTATACTCTTCTTTTTTTTTTAATGAACACAACTTTCTATTTGACAGCCTTCGGCAAAATAATTAGTTTATAATATTTGGTTCAATGATTTGCAAATCATCGAATAGGTATCCACACATAAATACATACATACATACATACATACATACACACACACACAGAGGACTTCACGAACATGATCTAATCCAACTTTAAACCATCTGTATATCATGAATTTTATTCATCTAGACAATTAGTAATTAAAACAGTTTGACAATTATTTAAATTGACCAGGTGGTCTATTCATAAAACTATATATGACACGTAGTACCTATCTTCCCGGTCACCTCCTTTCCTTTCCCGTCTCCTCCCCTCCCCACCCCCTATACACACAAACACACTCTGTTCATATAGACAATAATTTAATTTACGATTAATAATCATCAACTCCGTCTATAGTTCTTCTACATTGACTTCTATCGGTTCCAAGTCCGTGTAAAGGAGAAAGGTTGGATGTAGGGTTAACAATCTTATCCTGTAGAAAACAATCTTGCTGTACAAAAGAAACAAAACGCTAATCCGAATCATTAATTGATAATTACCATTGATTTCATTGTTGTAATTCCTATCAAGATGTATGTTTGCTTCGACAATAAAAAAAGAGACTAATCAGGGTTTTTTTCATAGAAGTACCTAATGTTCTATCCTACACACACACACACACACACACACACATCAAATGCCAAATTGTTCAAATTAGTTAATGGAACTGGTAATTTTTTGATTACTGAATTTGTCAGGTTATTATTATTATTATTTTCTTTCCTGTCTAATAATAGTTCCCTTTTTTATGTGTGACAGAAGTTACCTTCATTCGGGCTCCCCCCCCACAAAACTTGATATTCTCACCTTTGAATTTTGTTTTGATATTTGATTGATAAGTATCAGAAGGGGTTTTGTGGAGATTGTAGTCATTTCAACAGTTGAGATCATGAGTCAGTTGAAGCTAGATCACCATAGAAAACCTGGAAACACTGGGTGGCAATTTCGTCCTAGTATGAGACTCCTCAGCAGTGCGCATCCACGACCCACCTCGCGGGATTCCAACACAAGACTGATCAGTTTCGTGCCAGGCGCTTAACCAACTAGACCACTGAGATGACTGGCCGGCATCCAACGGTGTTAATGTCTAACTTCAACCAATTCACGAAATTGAGCGACACATTCACCATTATCATCAGTGAGTTATTATCTCAAAACAGACCCGGTTGAATTCCTCTGGTCACTACTTCTCACTAGAACTCCAGGATATACCTCTTTAAGGCAATCACTAGTGAGCATATGTTGATTAGTATCAGAAGGGGTTTTGTGGAGATTGTAGTAAGTTCAACAGTTGAGTTTAGTTTCAAATATTATTTTTCAAGATTTTGACATTTTTCATTCAATGTACAGAATCTGTTGATGGTTTATCTGGTTTACTCACCATTGAATTAATTTGTCAATAAATGGTTACCAAATGTATATCGTTCATATCTTAGTAAATATGTAAGTGGTCTAGAAGTTAAGTGATCACATGGGAGATTGAAGTTAATGAGTTTGAATCGCCTGTTAGGGGATCATGGATGCGCATTACTAAGAAGTCCCATCCAGTACTTTCAGATTTTCAATAGCAGTCTAGTTTACATCATGTCATAAAATCGAATATTAAAACAACACGAGGTATATCCTGGAGTTCTAATGAGAAGTAGTGACCAATGGAGTTCAACCAGGTCTGTTGTGAGATAGGAACTCACTGAAGACAATGGTGGATGTGTTACTCAATTTCGTGGATTAGTTGGAGTTAAACATTAACAAGGTTGGATACCGGCCGGCTGAGTGGTCTAGTGGTTAAGTGCTCACGCGTGAAACCAGTATGTCCTGGGTTCGAATCTCACAGGGGGCGAGGTCGTGGATGCGCACTGGTGAGGAGCCCCACAATAGGACGAAACTGCCGTCCAGTGCTCCCAGGTTTTCCATGATAGTCTAGTTTCAACTGATTCATGATCTTAACCATTGAAATAATATCTTAATTAAAGTCATTTTGGGGTCTTATGTATGTAGTCGATCTAATGTAAACTTAGGTTTAAAAAACTCTTTATTCATAATGAATGAGACTATAATTTATGGACGACCTTTGAGTGACTCTAGACTGATCTTGAAAGTGTCCACCTAATAACTAGGACCAAATGAAGGTTATAAACCAGTGTTTAAGGAATTACAATTATGATTTACAATTGATGGTTAAGGTTAGGAATTAGATTTCGCATTTTCATCACGAACTGACATCAATTATAATGCCCAAACTGTATTGCGTCAAATATCCATGACCTATTATCTTATATATGATAAGTTCGTCCATTAATTATAATCTTACCTCATAATGTTTTCTCATTTCTGTGTTAGACTATGTACTTTATATTTGATGTTAGATGAGGGAGGGAGTAATGAGAAACAAGCATCATGGGATTCTATAATTTCTCTTACGTAACACATCTATCATGTGATATTCGACAGTAGTTAAGAGAAACAGGAAAAAACGTAAAGGAAAACATGCTCACGCGTACACATTAACAGAGTTGAAGAGAGAGACAAAGAGTGAGAGAATAAGAGCAAGTGACTAGTATACACATGTACATAGACAACTTCAATGGTGTTTCCTTTTTCTTTACTTCAAACAACATTCAGTTAATTGTTTGTTTGTTTTTATACCTTTAAAACAACAAAAAAAGATGTCTCTTCAACAAGATGAAAATAAAGAAGAAAAAATAATTAGTATAATTTGTAATCATTTCATATGGTAACTGTTTTGTTTTAAAGAATGAGAGAGACAGAGACACAGGGAGAGGGAGAGAGAGAGCAAAAGAGCAAGGCAGTGATTGAACGGAACAGGGTGTTCTATTACGAAGTAATTATCTCCAGGTAATAATTACATTTTAGTCCACTAGGGTACTGGGTACCTGTGTGGTTGCGCCACAAGATTGAGCTATACTATTCAAACTGTAACGTTAAAGCCTGGATGGTATCTGGTTCTCCTGAAAACCAATGTAAAATTACCCTTGCCCATTAGGATATATTATAAACTATGTATTATGTTCAATATTGAACAAATAGAACCAACTTCACTAATTGTAAGTATTATATCTAGAGCTTAGATTCTTAATATACCACGTATGACTTGAGCAATTGAACGCTAAAACACTATCAAGTCGTAATTGAGACGACAGAAGACAAGTGAAAAGAATGTTATTCCAGAAACAATGTCAATTATGATAGTTTTTAGTAAAAGCAAAATCATCATTATAGTTATTCAATCCGCACAAAAGGGGTTAATACCGTTTGTCCAATAGGGAATCTACACGGTAGGGATTCTGGAATATTCTTCCAAAGGCCGATTGAAGGGAATATCTTCAGCTATTTCTGAGCTTCTTAGAGCTTCCTCGAGTTCACCCGTGGACTGTCCTCATAGTAAACTTGTAGAACAAGTATAAAAATGTCTTCAGACTTCCGATTTAAAATCTAATGGCTACAAACGAAAAAAGGAAGTAGAGGATGTTTGGAGATTTTTGAATTTTATATTTTATTTTATTGATCGACCTTAATGTGGAAAACATTGGAAATCAGGTCACTGATGTACACTGGTTAGCGTCTTTTTAGCGAGTTAGTTTCCTACGGGATGGGCTCGCCAACCCTTTGCCCAACCCTCCTCCTTTATCCGGGCTCGAGACCGACAGTAGCCTCAGGGCCTCCAGGTGGAGTTTTTGATATACACTGTTGTTGCTAAATTCCATACCAAGATGAAATGTCTGTTCAATACTTCCTGGTTTTATTTTTAAAGCCTTTAAACTAATTAGATAAAGACAACGTCTGTTAATAGTTTCATTCTGTTGGTAACATGGATAAGGTATTAAAAACGAGCTAAAAATAATCAAGACATTCTATGGAAGCAAGACTCATTTTTAGTATACGTGACTACTTTGGAACCTTCTTGTACGATTCATGATTATTATGTTGAAAGACAAGTTTTTATCTTATACTTCATTGAAATCATGAATCAATATTAGACCATCATTGAAAATCTGGAAGCACCGTATAGCCATTTTATTCTAGTATCGGACTGAACAGAAGTACACATCCACGATCTTGTAATCAAAAATCAATCACAGGACCTTTGATCTCTCGCGAACACGTAACCTGTGGACAATTGAGCCAATATTCAACAGTGTCAATGTCTGACTTTGATCGATCCACGATATTGTGTGACCCTGATTCATTGTGTTCAATATGCCACTGGCTCATATCCAACACAAATTAGTTCTACTGGTCAAGGAACTGTGGACATTTCGTCGCAAAGCTAGCTTCACTTCCGAAATCCAGAGATCATGGATCGAGTTCCGCATGCTGGATCATGGATGAGCATTTCTGAGAAGTCCCATACTAGAATGAAACAATCGTCCAATGCTCCCAGTTTCCAACGGTTGTTTACATTAGTTCGTCCTATGATTTCAGTCATATCGTTCAGAATTCTACTCATTGCATTAATTGTTTTTACGTAACAAGTCATTATCAAATAACTTCTAATCTTATTTGAAAAACTATACTACTAATTCTATTACATTGTATGTGACTCACAGTTAAAAATAAGACATGTAACCCATTCTATTCTGGACTCATCAGCTGGATGTACCTTAGTCACAGTGTTGACGTTTACACCGAATCTTGAATCTATAACATTTTCCGTCAAAAATGTAACATGTTCCACTCAGAATGTCCCTGTGAGATTAGAGATCGATTAATCTCAAATCCTTACTAATACATTCTCATCTATTGCTGAAATTAATGATTTTCCAAATTCAACAACTAAGTGAATAACATACTAGATGCTCAGGTGGAAGGTAGTGGGATCAAGTCTCAGTGTCAATATGAACACCATAATCCAGATATATCCAGTCTTACTTACTTACTACTTACTTACGCCTGTTATCCCCTCCCCAATGGAGCATAGGCCGACGACTAGCATTCTACAACCAACTCTGTCCTCCGCCTTCTTTTCTAATTACATCCAATTCCTGTTCATTTTTCTCATGTCTATCTCCATTTCCCGGCGTAATGTGTTCTTTCGTCTTTCTCTTCACCCGCATCGATCTTGAGGATTCCATGTGAGGGCTTGTCTTGTGACGCAGTTGGGTGCTTTCCTCAATGTGTGTCCTATCCGCTTCCAACGCTTCTTCCTCATTTCTTCCTCTGCTGGGATCTGGTTTTTTGTCTCCCACAGTACGTTGTTGCTAATAGTGTCCGGTCAACGGATCTGAAGTATTTTGCGTAGACAATTGTTAATAAACACCTGTATTTTCTGGATGATGGTTTTCGTAGTTCTTCAGGTTTCTGCTCCATACAGTAGGACTGTCTTGACATTTGTATTGAAAATTCTGACCTTGGTGTGGGTTAACAGACAGTTGTTTTGAGTTCCATATATTCCTCAGTTGTAAATATGCTGCCCTTGCTTTACCGATCCGCGCTTTCACATCTGCATCAGATCCACCCTGTCCATCAATCATGCTGCCCCAATATGTAAAGGTTTTTACATCTTCCAAATCTTCTCCGTTAATTGTAATTGGATTATTGCATATTGTGTTGTATCGGAGAATCTTTCTTTTCCCTTTGTGTATATTGAGACCTAATGCTTCTGAGGCTGCTGCTACACTGGTCGTCTTCTGCTGCATTTGTCGTTGCGTTTTGGATAGAAGAGCCAAATCATCTGCGAAGTCTAGATCGTCAAACTGCATCCTAGGTGTCCACTGTATCCCGTGCTTTCTTTCAGATGTTGATGTCTTCATGATCCAGATATATTCAGTCAATCAATCTCAAAACGAACAAAACATATTTCACTGTAAACCACAAACACTAAACACACTTAAACATCTAGCAAAATACCATACCGATATAATCCGCTCAGGATATTAATATGACTAAAGAGACTGATCAATGGTAATCTTGAATACCAACAATTAAAAAAAAAAACACAAACCCTTGTTAAGATACTACTCAGTGGTGTTAGTCAGTAGTTTTATGTTTATAATTATTAAAATAACTTTTATACTTGAATTCACAAGTCAATTGTAGCTAAACCACCATAGAAAACCTAGAACAACTAGATGGCCGTTTCGTCCTATTGTGCGACTCCCCCAGCAGTACGCATCCATGATCCTGCCTCAGTAGATTCGAATTCAAGACCTATCTATCTCGTGCACGCAAATGTTTAATCTTTAAACCACTGAAACACCTATCCAACAGTGTTGATATCTAACATCAATTAATCCAATTAAAATAACTACTGAATTCATTCGGGTTTGATTTTTAATAATCAAAATCATTCAACTTAAACCATCTACACACCTATCTAAATATGTTTCTAAAGAATAAGAAATTAGACATCTCAAGAGAAATAATAAATTCATTTCTTTTTAGACTAATTTTGTTAATGACATATCTAACACATCAACTAACCATCTGTCAAGTTCAATAGTCCCCAAAATCAATCTAATCTAAATGAGATGGAGAGAGAGAGAACGAGGGAGCCGAGAACTCCAAGAGAAGGAGAGAGAGATAAAGAGATTAGTTATGCTTATACATTTTTGAAAATAAAATAAAATCAATGAACATTTGTAATGTATCTGTCTGTTAACAAGATATCATCAAAACAAACCAAACCCCTGGCTCCTACCCTCCCCCCCCGAAAAAAAATGAACTTTGAATATTCAGATGAATTCTTTGAAATTGTTATCAACATATCAATAAATTTACTCTGGGGAATAAAATTTTAAACAAGTTCATATTGTATAGTTCATACTTACACACACACACACACAATGTAACCCATGAAATATACATCATATAGTTGACATAATTAAACGTATTAATGTGTTTTGAATAAACATTGAAAATGACTTTAATATTTAAACAAAAAAATGAGTCAATTGAAGCTAGATCAGTATGGAAAACCTCGAAACATTGAACAGACGTTTCGTTTTAGTATGGCACTCCTCAGCAGTGTGCATCCAAGATCGCTCACTCGGCGAGATCCACAAAACCCCTTCTAATAATAATCATCTGCTCACTAGTGACAGACTTCAAGAGATACTTCTGGAGTTCTAGTGAGAATCTGTTACCAGTAGAGTTCAACCAGGTCTGTTGTGAGATATCAACTCACTGATGACAATGGTGGATATGTCGCTCAATTTCGTGGATTATTTGAAGTTAGACATTAATACCGTTTAATGCCGGTCAGCTCAGTGATCTAGTGGTCAAGCGCTCGCGCGCGAGATTGACAGGTCCTGGGTTCGAATGTCGCGGTTGACGGCATCGTGGATGCACACTTCTAAGGAGTCCCATACTGGGACGAAACGGCCGTCCAATGCTCCCAGGCTTTCCACGATGGTCTATCCTCAATTGAATCATGATTTCAACCATTGAAATTTTTAAAAATCTCCACAAAACCCCTTCTGATAAAAAAAGAGTATAGAATGATGAATTAGTCGGATACATTAGATATGAGGTCATTTTATATGATTGTTTTAATAGAAAAACAAACTAATTTACTTTCAATAGTTGAGATTATGAATCAATTGATACGTTTAATATTAAAAATCCATGGGAAAACAATGAATGGATCCATCTATACCATTTCAGTTGATTCGAATTCATGCCACCAATGTGCAAAACTATTTGTTATAGTAGGTATGAGGATAATAGCCAGGTGATCTGCACCAAACAACATGACTTAGCTTCCTTCCAACTTCTCATTCACCAGCAAACACCACAAAGTGACGTAGGTAGTGATTATACATACGTAATGCATTTACTGACTACGTTCTCAACAATCCTATATTCTTATCAAAAATTTTCTTTCAGTTTGATGGTGTAGTGGTAAATAAATCCTCGAAATCAATACTTCTGAAATTCTTCGACAGTGATCTTAACCTCATTAATTTTGCTGGATATACCAAAGCTGAAAGCGCTCGGTTAAGCATCAGTAGAACATCACCATTTGGCACACCAGACTATTTATCCCTCGCAACAACTAGTTAGCTAAGATCATATACTTCTCAACGTATCGACCATCTTCTAAATATATCTTCGAGCCCCTTCCTTTCCTGGATTTTGAATCCTCGATTTGAAGAGTATTACAGATAACATAGTTGTCAAGGCCTGAATAATCATGACATTTAGAGTTGTGAGCCCCGACGTGATCTGGCACACCAAACGATAGACCATGAGTATATTCTTTGTATTAGAATTACGTATACCTATTACGTATACTTATTTTTGTGTTTTCAGACTTCTTTTTCGCATATTTATTTATTTTACTCTTATTATGTCGGAACACACAACTGAACTTTTAAATAATAAGACTCCCATACAGCCCTCACCTCACAATTCATGCCATTATGACCTGATTGTATTGCATCCTGATTCTGTTATTCAAAAGCTGACTTCCAAGAATACGGCATAACAATCCCAAGTGCATAGTTCCTCTTTGTAGTGAAGGTACTATCGCATACTAGGCATGTTACTACGCATTCAGAAGGGCCTACCAGCTTCACCAACTATGTTTGGCTAAAAGAAGAGCTCACTACGTATGTAAGAGGTCATTAATCACCGAACTGGTGTGAAATGAAGACCCGGATAAAGAAAACTGCATTGTGATATACTCACTCTTCACCAAGTTGAGTTCTTCTTCAATAAAGCAAATTAAGCATTAGTCAAAACAGTAGATTATTAATAACTCATGAAACCTAAAAACAAGATGTAAGTTATTTAGTCATTATTTAGATGGATCTCTTAGACTGGTTATTGAACATATAAAAGAATTGCCTTATATGCATCAGTAGGCCTCAGTATACACAAAGGGAAAACCAAGGTCCTCAAATTCAAAGCGCAGAACAGCCATCCAATCACTCTTGATAGCGAAACTCTGGAAGATGTAGAATCCTTCACATACCTAGGAAGCATCGTCGATGAACAAGGAGGTTCAGATGCAGACGTAAAGGCAAGGATTGGCAAAGCAAGGGTCGCATTCCTACAATTGAAGAACATATGGAATTCAAAACGACTGTCTGCAAGCCAATATCAAAGTGAGAATCATCAATACGAACGTCAAAACAGTCCTACTGTACGGAGCTGAAACTTAGAGAACTACTACAACCATCATCAAGAAGGTACAAGTATTTATAAATAGTTGTCTACGCAAGATACTCAACACCCATTAACCTGATACCATCAGCAACAGCGTAATGTAGGAGAGAACAAACCAGCTTCCAACTGAAGAAGAAATTACGAAAAGACGATGTAAATGGATAGGACATACATTACGCAAATCACCAAACTGCATCATGAGGCAAGCCTTAACTTGGGATCCTGAAGGAAATCGGAAAAGAGGAAGACCAAAGAACACATTACGTCGGGGAAATAGAGGCAGATATGAAAAGGATGAATTACAACTGGAAGGAGCTAGAAAGGATTGCTTGGGACAGGGTTGGATGGAGAATGCTGGTGAGCGGCCTATGTTCCTTCACGAGGAGTAACAGGCGTAAGTAAGTTATATGAATAAACCCTAACAAGTAATGAAGTGAATGCCAATTTGTAAGTCGGTGCGACTATAATTTATAAACGACCTTTGAGCGATGCTAAAGTGACCTTGAGGGTAACCACCGAATAACCAGGACCCAATGAAGGTTATAAACATATGTGAGGACTTCGAATTGTGATTCACAGTTGACAGTTAAATTTAGGAAGTATATTTAAGGTTTTCATCACGAACTGATATCAGTTATAATGCCAAAACTCTATTTATCCAAATCGATCAGTGAATTTCGAGCCAAAATCCGTGACCTGTTATCTCATACCTAATTGGTCCGTCTATAAATTATAGTCTCGCATGTAAGTCTTTAGTTAGGTAAGGTTATTAAAAACTAACTACATGAATGTTAAATATTAAACACTTTTTTGAATCATTCATTCAGAGGAATTATTAACCTCTCCAATACCTACATCTACTCATTATCACATAAACTTTCTTATTTATCTAATTCCCTGTATGAGTAAACTATAGGGACAAGGCGATCAGAAACGAGAACATGATACGTAGGAAGTCAACAATGATAGGTTTAAGGTCAACAAGAACCAATCAACATCGAGATCTACAAGACAAGCTATGAATTACATGTGGAGAAATTCGAACCATTTACTTCTACCTGAAGTTTGTGCTGATGATGTCATTCAGAAGAACGTTGAAAGCTCCATGAATAAAACATCTTACTCAGAGGACAAAACTTCATCAAAATTATATTGTACAGAATTGAAATATCACTTATAACCAGTTGACGAAATAACTTTATATATGACTCGAATTCTCTAAAATAATGGGGAAAAACTACTTTTTATCAGCATAATGTAGAAATGACAAGGTTGAGCATATCAAGTACTTAATTCACTTCAGTCCTAAGCATCCATAGGAAGATTCAAGCAAACAATGCAAAATGGATTTACATTTCACTTCATTGCACAAGCAAGTGGCTATCACGACTCAGTAGCTAAGTGGATAACGCAGTCGCGTTTGAAGTGAATGGTACTGTACTGGGTTCGAGTTCCAAAGTGAATATTAACTGTGGGATGTAGGTACATTCATCTGAAGAGTCCCAAATAGGACGAAACATGCGTCAAACTTGATTCCACTTCTAACCACTATTCATCTTTGCTTAAACAGCTTAACTTAAAACTATATCGAGGCAACCCGCACAGGATGCATATATGTCAACAAAAGACTCTAATCCATGTCGGGTAGAGACAGGTATCTACGTCAGTACAATGGGAGTTGGTCGCGCGATTTCGTGGGTTGGTTGATGTTAGACAGTATCACCATTGAATGCCGGCTCATTGGTCCAGTAGGTTAAGCATTCATGCACGAGACCGAAGGCCCTGGGTTGGAATCCCGCGAGTGGGATCGTGGATGCACACTGCTGAGAAGTCCCGCAATAGGACGAAACGGCCGTCCAATTCTTCCAGGTTTTCAACGATGGTCTAACATCAATCGGTTCATGATCTCAATCAAAAAGACTGATCAATTGTATTCCTAAATAACAGTCGGGAGATATAATTAACAACAACAAGTGAATAATAAAATTTGTTCATTATTTAGTTCAATTTTCATGTTCATTAGTTGTAATAAAACATTGTTTATAAACCATAATTAATGAACGATCGTCGACTAATGCTAAAATCACATAGAGACAAGTCACTTACTTGCTAGAATCAATAGTAGGTTATAAATTAGTCCGAGGAATTAAGATTAACATTAAGAGTTATAAGTAAGGGTTAAGAATTAGTGTTATTGGCTTTCATCATTAAATGACATCGGCTGTAATGTCTAAATGCGATTTAAGTATATGACCAACATTGAAAATCTGAAAACACTGGATGCCCATTCCGTTCTGGTATGAGACTCCTAAGCAGTGCCCACTAACAATCTCGCACTCGAACACCTAATCTCTAGACGACTGAGCCGGTATACAACAGTGTTAATGTTTAACTTCAATCTTCCCATGGTCTAATGCAACCACTCATTGATTGTCTGAGGTGGAAAACTGTCTCACACCCGACACAGTTTGGACTCCATTGTATGAATGGATGAACATTGAGCCAAAATCCTAGACTATCTATTTCTAATTTCATTGATTTATCTAGAAATTGTAGTCTTGCCACATACAGTTACGATAGCTGACGTCCATTATCACAGTAACCGCTAAAATTTAAATAAATAGGCATTAACACCAATAGATGCCGACTTAGTGGTCTAGAAGTTAAGCGTTAGCGCGCGAGACCGATAGGTCCTGGGTTCGAAAATTGTGTTATGAAGGAATCAAGTCAAGTATTAACAAAGATGTTCTCAGCAAAATATGCAAAGAGTAACAATAAACAATTACCCCATGTCTCCACAATGAATTCAGTAAAACAAGACCTTATTATCAACAGATTGTGTTAATACAATAATAAAATGGAATATTAAAACCAAATCTTAACCAAAGTCAAATAATGGAAATGTAGTGAAAGAAGGCTGATAAGTATCGGAATAGACTACACAATTTCTGGATCAATGTTACTTCCTTACGCCTGTTACTCCTAATGTAGCATAGGCCACCGACCAGCATTCTCCAATCCATTCTGTCCTCCGCCTTCTTTTCTAATTCCATCCAATTCCTGTTCATTTTTCTCATGTCTATCTCCATTTCACGGCGTAATGTGTTCTTTCGTCTTCCTCTTCACCCGCATTGGTCTTGGGGATTCCATATGAAAGCTTGTCTTGTGACACAGTTGTATATGTTCCTCAATGTGTGTCCTATCCACTTCCAGCGCTTCTTCCTGATTTCTTCCTTCGCTGGGATCTGGTTTGTTCTCTCCCACAGTTGGTTGTTGTTAATAGTGTCCGGTCAACGGATCCGAAGTATTTTGCGTAATGGATCAATGTTAGTATACTCAAAAAAGAGGGCTAATTCAACAAGAAATAGCAACACTGTCAATTATGATACTGGAGGGATTTTAAAAGCATTTGTTCGATTGCAACCAAGGCATAAATAAATAAACCGATACTTGTTGTAGGATCATAAACCCATATTACTCAATGATTCAATCAGATAGGTTACTGTAATGAACGAGAACCTAAATGGGGACAACCGAATGTATGTGAATACAAACTTACAGAATCACTTGGTAAATATATCTGAGAACTGTACAGTAAACACTTCATTTGCAAAATGTCAGTCAATCATCCCAGATTTTATTGTTCCTTCATTTTCACAACAATCATTCTCTGTTCTCATCCTCCTTTCTTTGATTTTCTTAACCTTCCGCCTCCAGGCATTTCATTTTTTGATTGATGATGCATACTACTTATATTTGTCGACATCATTAGCACACACTACATTACCAGTTAGCTACAATAGTTACGGCAATAAATGATCGATTTTCAAGTTGGAAACTATGATCAATCTAGTTTGATTATTTTGATGGAGTTTTGTTCTTTTAGTTGGATGGTTTAGTCTTGACAACAACCATCAAGATATCATGCAAACGATACAGAGAACAAAGAAGAAATAACCTAAAGAAGAAACTAATCAAGATCTCAAAATCACCCATATAAGTGTAGTGACCTACTTTTATCAAGAGAACGCGATTGGTTTGATGGAAATAATTATTATTATGACCAATTGTAACAGTGATTGTTTTACTGTACTTGTTTGTTTAACTGTACTAAAGACATTCTTCCATCCGTTGATTGTGACCTTGCACGGATTCGGTTATGCTCAGTAACCACACTTGTAAGCTGGCACGATCTCGGTATTCTTTCGAAACCACGAGATCGCCAACGAATACATCTCCACACAGCCATCAACTGCCTCCTGATATTTGGCCTACGGGGATCTTATCGGTTAACTGGCACGTGATCCTCCTGTAGTGGTGATCATAGTCAACCGCGACTCGACGTCACACTGCAGAAGAAAACAAAAAACATCTACGTGGTCAACCTGTCAAAACAACCACTAACAAATATAGAAGAACACCAGACTACACGACGAAACCATCCAGCTCAGAGAACAAGACTCCACCAAAATCATCCACCTGAGTTGTGGTGGTGGGCCTCCTGAAGGAGTTTGAGGCCGTGGCGGGGCTGATGAGAGTGAAAGAGCCGAAGGCGAAGATGGTGGTGCTAGGGACGCTGCTGAGAGGCAGGGCAAAGGCTGTATATGACAGCTTGATCAGTGCTGGCGGAAAGACGACATGGGAGACAGTCACGGAGTGGTTGGTGGCGGAGTTCGACAGCCCAGTGGACAGGGAGGAGGCACTGTAGAAGTCCCGGTTGGCGAGTTTGTCGGTCGATGGTAACCCACTGGCGCTGGCTGTGGAGCTAACCAGGTTGTTGTGCCGTGCGCTGCCGAATCTGCACGAAGAGTCGGAGGCACAGTTATTGGCGTCAAAGTTTATCGAGAGTGTGCCTGCCACCGTCTCCCAACAGCTAAAACTAGTAAACGCAGCGCAACCTATGGATATTAGTGTACTGGCGAAGGTGACTCGACAGCTGATGACACGAACAGTAGCTCCGGTCTGGTGCGGAAAGCAGGAGATAAATATTGTAGAGAAGAAGATTGAGGAGCTGGAGCGTGAGATTGCGGCAATGCGAGTGAATCATAAAAGGAATGATAAATGTTACGTTTGTGGAGGGACAGGACATTGGAAGATAACCTGTCCAACAAGACGAAAACGCAGATATTTTAGACGTTATAACATGTGTTCTTTCTACCCTAGGAATCTGGGAGTTGTTGCACTAATAGATAGAGGGGCAGTTTATACGAGAGTGAACATCAATGAACGAGATTTAGTGTGTCTGGTCGATACAGGGGCAGCAGTATCATTAATAGGCAAAGAGCATTGTAAGAGACTCAAGCCATATACATTAGCTGTCCACACCATAGGAGGGCACATGTTAGAACTGTTGGGAGTGTCTAACAGTGTCGTAAAAGTGGATGATGCTGAAATAAATTTTCCGTTTGTGGTAACCACTACTAATAATAATAACTGTTACATAATTTTTCATTAATATGAAATCTTTGTCTATGATTACCCGATTCCCCTAGTTATTCTTCAGTCAATTGTATTTTTATATGACGTCATTGGTAACCTTTAAAAAGTTATCTATTATTATCATCATTGTTTATACATTGAATGATGCTTTTTTTATTATATTAGATCATATATGAACAATTAATTATTTCTAATTCTATCAAGATTCAAATCTATTTCTAACAAGATAAATGATAATTGTACATGGTAACAAAGAAATTTACTTCATTCCTTTTTTTTAAAGAAAAGAAAAAAAACGAAGTAAATAAAGTACATTTCACTTGTTTCTTTATATCCCTCCCCCCTCTTTCTCCCTCTCTCTCTCTCCTTCTCTCTCTTTCCTTCATTCTCTACCTACCTCTCAAATTTTTTTTGTATAAATATAAACATTCTAGACAAGATCATATAGTATAGTCTGTCAACTATAATATCTGATAAACAAAGAAGAAGAAGAAGAAAAAAGAAGACGATAACGATTGAAGACAATGAAATTAACAACAACAACAACAACAACAACGACAGCAACCACGACAATAACAGTGACAACGAGGAGAAGATGAAGGCATGGGGGGCGAACGGATGGATGGATGGATGAAAGGGCGAGAGAAGAAATGAAAATGAAAAAGAAGTGCAAAACAATAATTTAAATGAAACTAATTAAAATAAATTTCAGTCACATGGTTTAATTTGGCTTATAGATTGATTCTTTCCATTGAACTAGTGACGTTATTCTTTTTAATTATATATTACTAACATTATTTTTTTGTAATAGTAGTATTAATATTGTCGTTTTTTTAAAAAAAAAAAAACAAAATTGTGTTTTATTATTCATATTGTTCCCCTCTTTTTATTCAGTTGGAAAGGGGGGGTGGTGGTGGTGGTGAAATATTTGAAAAATAATTATAAATGATGCATGGATATGCATTTGTCACTGAGGAGTCTCACAAATAGAACGAAACAGCAGTTCAATGCTTCTAGGTTTTCAATGGTGTTGGTCTAGATTCAATTGACTTATGAATTCAACTGTTGAAATTATAGATGAAATGATAAGTTTTCTTTCTTTTAAATGTTTTATGTTTGTGTATGTGTGTGTGTGTAAATAGGTAGTTAGTGCCCCTTTTTTATTAAAAAAAATAATTGGATCTAGAGAACAAACCAACTTCTAGTTGGCCCCCAAATGCCCTGGTATGGCCGAGAGTGGGGAGAGTCCGCTCTTCTTCTCAAAATGCTCTCACATGGCCACGCGTATATAGCCTCTACCAGGGAAGTCCTACTCACTGACTTCTCTCAACAGGGGTGTTGTTTACAAAATTGAGAGGACGAAAAGTCAATGTCCGGCGCTTTAACCGGATCCAAAATCAATGGTGCACATGGGCTCCAGTATCCTGAGGGAACAAATGGTGTATGAACCAATCGTTGGTTACCAGCTACCATGGGACTGCATCTCCTCACGATGCTCCATTGCCTTGTGGATCAGAACTTTGGGTCTAAGGCTCTGGGCGTGGCCCCCTAAGAAAACCACCTGCTTCGGTCTGGCCACACGAGCAGTATCCCAGTCCTCACACAAATCGAATGATTTATGTGGCGCATATGTATTTGGTGCCTCCTTGTACCAATGTTTATGGGTTTAAATAAATAAAAAATCGTTGAAGACGAAATTAGGAAAAGATGTTGGAAATGAATAAAATATACATTATGGAAATCATCAAATTACATCACGAAATAAGCGCTAACTTGGAATCCTGAAAGGAAACGGAAAAATGGAAGATCAAGGAACATATTCATTTGGGAATTGGAACCAAACATGAAAAAAAGAATAACAATTTGAAGCGATTGTTCAGGAGAGGACTGGATGAAGAGTGCTAATGTTCGACCTATTCTACTTCATGAGCAGTAGCAGGTGTAATTAAGTAAGTTGAATATGACCTACCTATTTACAATTATCATACATATGTACACATACAAACACACACGCACACACACATCGATACACTGTTAGAATAAACAAAGTACAGATGAATTACAACTGAAGACAACATGAAAAGATTACCTAGGAGAGAGTTCGATAGAGAATACTAGTGGTTGGCCTAGGCTCCTTCACGTGGAATAGCATCCGTACACATATCATTACTCATACACACACACAGACACAGACATACAGATACACTGGTAGAATAAACAAAGTATATGAATGTCTTTGTTGAATGAAAGAAGGGCTAAGTGAAAGTTGTTGAAAACAATAGCTATGACACGAGATCGAATCCGCCAGGGAGCACCAGTTCCCTCAAGATTACAAGTACACCTTGTTGACGAGTGCCAAGTAGCACGAAACCCGGATCCAGGGTTTCCTGTTGACTACCTCCAACCACCATCTAAATCTCAATACATAGTGCCCGCAGTGTCGAGTCACCTAGACTGGTGGCCACATTGCAACATGATCGATAGCATTCGATCTGCACTATTAAGGACTAGACATGAATGACATTGATCATCACCCAGTGATCAATCAATTGTGAAACAAAGTATATGAATGTCTTTGTTGAATGAAAGAAGGGCTAAGTGAAAGTTGTTGAAAACAATAGCTATGAACTTTAATTCACATTAACACATGAAAGACAATAACAACAATAATAAAAAAAACACACAAAGAGAACAAGATCCATAATTATTGAAGTTAACTAGTCAAAACATACAAGTGAATAACGAATAATACTACTATTTATTATTATTATTATTATTATTATCATTACGTAAGACGAGTTAGTTTTTCGAATAAAAGCAACAAAATAAACCCCAGGATGAATGACAAATAAGAAGAGAATGTAACTAATTGAAAACAATGCATATGAGTGTAATTTAATAAGGGAGATGGTTAGGTTGCTGGGTGGTGGGTGGTGGGTGGTTGATTGGAAATGGATAACAAAACAGAAACAAAATGAATGATGTGTCTGGTTACTCCAAAATAAATGTTATTTATTCTTACTGGTGAAAACAGATTCATTTTATTGTTGTGTGTGTGTGTGGGTGGGTGGGTGGGGTGATGAGATACACATTAGAAATCAACAGTTCATTAAATTTCACTGGTTGAAATCATGATTCAATTGAAACTAGACCACCATGGAAAACTTGGAAGCACAGAACCAGTGAAATTTCTAAAATTTCCACAAAACCCATTCTGATAATAATCATCTGCTCACTAGTGAATAACTTCAAGAGATACTCCTGAAGTTCTAGTGAGAAGCACTGACCAGTGGAGTTCAACCAGGTCTGTTGTGAGATATCAACTCACTGGAGACAATGGTGTACGGTGGTGCAACTTCGTGTATTGGTTGAAGTTAGACATTAACACCGTTGGATGCCGGTCGGCTCAATGGTCTAGTTGTTTAAGCGCCTGGCGCGAGACTGATAGGTCCTGAGTTCGAATCCCACGGGATGCAGGATCGTGGGTGCGCACTTCTGAGGGACCCCGCAATAGGACGAAACGGCCGTCCACTGTTTCCAGGTTCCCCATGTTGGTCTAGATTCAATTGACTCATGATTTCAACCAGTGAAAGTTCATTAAATCTTTCTTTTATGCAATAGACAATCAATATTTCATAAAGTGATCAGCTCAATGAAAGGACAAATAATAAATACATATACATGTATATCACTATAGGGTTTTGGAAAATGTTAACTTTCTCATTGACATTATGAACTGATCATTGTTAGACTTACATTGAAAACATGGAAGCCTCCAAATGTTCTGGTAAGCTGGAGGGTGGGCAGAGCCACCTTCCTCTCTCTCCAAATGCTCTCACATGACAATGCGTATACAACCACTACCAGGGAAGTCATACTTACTGTATTCTCGCGGCATTACTGTTATTTATAAAGTTGAGAGCATGAAAAGAGAATGTTCGGCGCTTTAATCGGATTTGTGGATACGGAGGATCCACATAGGGGACTTGGAAAACCCTGATTTCAAACCACTGATGTACATGAGATCCAGGTTCCTAAGGAAACAAATGGTGTATGAACTAATTATTGGTCACCGTCTACCATGGGATTATATCTCTTGACATTGCTGCACTGCCTCGTCGATCAGATCTTTAGGCCAAAGGCTCGGGGTGTGGCCCCCCTACGAAAACCATCTGCTTCGGTTTGGGCACCCAAGCAGTATCACAGCCCACACACACAAATCAAGTGACTTGTGTGGCGCATATGTATTCGGTGCCCCTTTGTACTATTATTTATGTTCAAATAAATATACAAAATTAATGATTAGTATGTGCTCATTAGCTTCAAGAGGAAATATCCGCAATTCTAGTGAGAAGCCGTAACAAGTACAACTAATCTGTGTCAAGTATGAGACAGTTAAATGAAACAGAGTCACACAATATTGTAGGTTGATTGAAGTTAGATATTGACATTGCTGGATACTGGCTCAATTGTTCACAGGTCAAGTGTTCGTACGAGACTGAAGGTCTTGGTTTCGATTCCTGATTGCAAGTTTGCGAATGTGTACTTCTGTTGAGTTCGATACTAGAATGAAATGATTATACAGTCCTTCTAGGTTTTCAATTGTAATCTAACATTGATCGGTTCATGAGCTCAATATATATAAAAACTTGTAGGTGAATAGACACGCTTACATGTGAGCCTGGTAAACTTGCTATGTTTGCACCTCGTAGGTTACTTAATACGAGTACAATTATATGTCAGATTGTGTGACTAAATTACCTAAATCAAGTTAGCCAAATTTCTATGTTGACACTTGATCGTTGGTGACGATTGAAAACACATTTTAAACCTAACTTCAGTAACAGGTGACACTTGTCAATTCTGTGGAAACTGATACTTCATATAAGACTTAAAAGTACATAAGTCAGTGACTATGCTGAGAAGATAAAGGGAGAACTAGTAACTTTTTGTTGGACTAAGATGTTTACACTAATTCATCACTCAATAGTAACCCATAATGAACTGTCTACTTTTAAGTGTTAAGTGAACACTATCCGTTGTAATCACAATTGATTGATCACTGGGTGGTGATCAATGTCACGTGTGTCAAGTCCTCATTTTGTGCAGATCGAATGCTATCGATCATGTTGCAATGTGGCCACCAGTCTAGGTGACTCGACACTGCGAGCACTATGTATTGAGATTTAGATGGTGGTTGGAGGTAGTCAACATGAAACCCTAGACCCGGGTTTCGTGCTACTTGGCACTCGTCAACAAGGTGTACTTGTAATCTTGAGGGAACTGGTGCTCCCTGGCGGATTCGATCTCGTGTCACCCAGCTTCACAGTCAGAGACGTTACCACTGAGCTATCCGAGCTGCGACCGACCTCCTGTAGGACTGAGATGTAATCACAAATGATTGATCATTAGGTGGCGACCAATGTTATGTGTGTCTAGTCCTTATTAGTGCAGATCGAATGCTATCGACCGGATCGGATAGCTCGGAGTCGGCTATCCTAGTTCTCAGAAATTTTCTTCTCGTCAACCTCAAACCGAACATAGAAATTTAGAAGAAACTGTATTTCTATACTAAGTTCGTGTACAAAAACAGTAAGTATTTCTCGTATTATATATGACAATGAAATTCCGGAGACTTCTGGAAAACATACTAAACTTGAATTCAGTTGGTATTGTTTACTTGAATCATCCCATTGTTGTTTAGCACTGCAATTGATCAGTTCCTGGTTGACATATGTGCATTCTGTGTGTATTGTCTCGATATCGCTTTAATTCACAAGCATTCTATGCAAAGATGGATAGTGGTTAGCAGTGGAGTCCAGTTTGATGCACGTTTCGTCCTATTCGGGACTCGTCAGCTGGATATACCTGCATCTCAGAGTTGATGTTCACTCTTGGGCTCAGACCCACTACCGTTCGCTTCAAATGCAATCACATTATAACAAATAGTATATATTAATATATAAATTATTTATTAATCTTACTTTCTAAGGTCTAAAATTTACTAAACTCTATGGTCTATTATTCCTCTTATTTAGAGATTCTCTGAAAATCAATCCGTTGGTTGTGAGGATGGCCCCCGTGTGAACTCAAGAAAGCTATAAGGATCTCAAGAAGAGCTGAAGACATTCCATCCAATCACGCTTTGGAAGAACATTCCAGGATGTTGACGTTTAGCTTTCCGACTGGACAATTGCTAAAATACCACTGCACGCAGTTTGGATGACTGCAATGATGATTTCTTATTTACTAAAAACTGTAATTACCTGAGTGTTTCGCACCATATTCAACACTGTTTAGAATAACATTCCTTCTCATTCATCTTCTGCGTCTTCAGTTGGGACTTGGAGGGTTTTAGCGTTCGAGTGCTCAAGTAGTACGCCGTATAGAAAGAATCTAAGCTTTAGATATAACATTGGTAAATGAATAATATAATCAGTCAGCTACAACGTAGGACCAGGCACATATATACATCGGTCCAAGCTGTCACACCACATTAGCACAACGAGATGAACATCAAATTCATAGAAGTAGTTACTTCGATAGTGGTAATATGTAAAAGAAAGATTGTGTATAAGGATATAATACAAGAAGAAAGAATTAGTTGGTAGAAAGAAAGATATGAAGTGATTTTAATCTCATGGTTTAAGGGAAGACAAAGAGTGTATACACCTACGCCATTGTGATCGATTCTGAGCCATGTCACCAAGAGTTTCGAACCACTGGTTACGATAGTCACGCGGACCCCAACCAAGTAATCTCCATCTACCAACATGGCTAAGACTAGGAGATAACAAGATCAATGCTAAAAATAATAGACTAGTCAACAAGTACGATGTATTTTAAATGACATTTGTCTTGAAGAATTGTTAGAAGCTCGAGCTATTTTATGTTAATTCAGGCGTCCAGAGATGACGTGTATAAGAATAGGTTTCACTCCAAATATATTTCAGGGTCGTGAATATGCATTGCTTAGGAGCCTCATAATATGACGAAACGACTATCTAGTGTTTCCAAGTTTTTGATGGTAGTCTGGCTTAGACCAACTTGTGATTTGAACTGTGATAACAAATAGAAATCCAAAAGTGTATGTATGAAATCTGTATAATCCGGATTCCACTTCCACAGGGAACATACTTATGTGTCCCAACTGTAGCATAATACTTGGATCCAGGGTAATCTCTCGACTACTTCCAACTAGCTAATATCAGAACTTGGTATATGAGACGTGAAGTCATGTAGATTAATGAGTACAATTTAACTTAACTAATCGGTGGAATTCGATCAAGATTAAGGATTAACCAAACGTAACTCTAAATTGTCAACTTCTAGTTCTGATTCTTAGATGATCTTTATTTCACACTTGACTCATTGTTTCAACTATTGAAATTACTATATTATCCATAAAACCCAACTGATATGAATCAGAATATGCTCACTACTGACTGGTTTCAAGAGGTATATCCTGGAGTTCTAGTGAGAGGCTGTGACCAGTAGAGTTCATTCGGGTCTTTTATAAGATAATAACTCACTAAACACAATGGTGGATGTGTTGCTCAATTTCGTGAATTGATTGAAGTTAGATATTGACACCATTGGATTACGGTCAGCTCAGTTGTCTAGAGGTTAATCATTCGCATACGAGATTGATAGGTCTTAGGTTCGATTCTCACAAAGCGGGACCATGAGTGCTCACTGGTGAGGAGTTACACAATAGGATGAAACGTCCATCTAGTGGTTCCAGGTTTTCCATAGTAGTCTAGCTTCCACTGACTCATGATCTCAACGAATGAGAAAACGTAAGTGCTTATTATGCGTTGATTGATTTCTCAGTTAATTTTTCTCGTTTGGTCTCTTTTTATTTCATATCCACACTTTGGGATTCCACTGAAGTTTCTTCCATTAGACAATGTATCAACAGACTACATACCAAACGCTGAACGTTACTATTTATTGAGAAATGAAAAAAGAATATGGTAAATGAATTTACCTCAAATATATGTTAATTCTAATTGCTTTGTCCATAAACTAGAGTCTTGGCATGCAAAAGAGAGGTAGTGATCTTGGATTAAGATTATTATTCAACACCTTGGCGAAAGGAAGTTGGAGATGATTTCTTACATAATAATGGTTGAGATTTCTCCATAGTGATAATGAGAGTTCCAGTATTGTAAATAAGACAAGTATATATTACATTTAACAGATCTACAAATCTACATACCTCTTGTATGAGAACATTGATGATCAATCTGATTTTAACTAGATCCCCAGTATTGTCATTTGGAAAACATTCTCTAATCATTAGAATTCAAAATATGTAAGCAGATCAATTAAATTGCAAGGATTGGCAAAGCAACAACAGCATTCCTACAATTGAAGAACATATGGAATTCAAAACAAAGTAAGGAAATCATTCTTACAATTGAAGAACAACAACAACTATCAACCAATATCGAAGTCACAATCTTCAATACGAACGTCAAAACAGTCCTACTGTATGGAGCTGAAACTTAGAGAACTACTACAACCATCATCAAGAAGGTACAAGTATTTATAAATAGTTGTCTACGCAAGATACTCAACATCCATTAACCTGATACCATCAGCAACAGCGTAATGTAGGAGAGAACAAACCAGCTTCCAGGTGAAGAAGAAATTACGAAAAGACGATGTAAATGGATAGGACATACATTACGCAAATCATCAAACTGCATCATGAGGCAAGCCTTAACTTGGGATCCTGAAGGAAATCGGAAAAGAGGAAGACCAAAGAACACATTACGTCAGGAAATAGAATCAGATATGAAAAGGATCAATAGGAACTGGAAGGAGCTGGAAAGGATTGTCCAGGATAGGGTTGGATGGAGAATGCTGGTGAGCGGCCTATGCTCCTTCACGAGGAGTAACAGGCGTAAGTAAGTAAGATCAATTAAATCAATGACTCACTATTTTTTGTAAGAAACAAAAATGTATCAACTTGAATCAAATTTAAACTTTACATTATACATGGATATGTCACATACTACTAACAATAACACTACTAATTATGATTATAATATTTAATCCATTCCTTTTTCTAGTTGAATTCATGAGTTAATTAAAGCTCAACTATCACAGAAAACCTGAAAGCACTGGATGGTTGTTTCGTCTTAGTAAGGGAATCCTCAACAGTTAGATGGCGGTTGGAGATAGTCGACAAGAAACCCTGGACCGAGGTTTCATGCTACTTGGCACTCGTCAACAAGGTGTACTTGTAATCTTGAGGGAACTGGTGCTACCTGGCGGATTCAATCCCGTGTCACCCAGCTTCACAGTCAGAGACGTTACCACTGAGCTATCCGAGCCGCGACTTATCAATCTCGCATATCAACAATTAACCTCTAGACCACAGAGCCAGAGCTGGCTGTCATCCAATGTTATTCATGATGTCTAACTTCAATCAATCCACGAAATTGAGCAACACACTTACTATTATTTTCAATGAGTTATGATCTCATAACAGACCTAGTTGAACTCCACTGGTTACAGCTTCCACCTTCATACTAGACACATAATGATGATTATTCTCAGAAAGGGGGTGGGGTTTCCGTGGAACGTTTAATCATCTTTTTTTTACTTGAATTCATGAGTCACTCTAATTATTCTTATTGTAATTCCACACTATAAATTGTCATTAACGCGTGCAATGGAAAAAAAAGAAAAGAGATTGTTACATTCTTTATTGTCATGATTCATTTTCATCATGATAGTCTTGGTCGAATTCATAGAATTTTTTTGTTGTTGTTGTAGAATGATACTTACTATTAATGACAATGATGAATGTTAGAATTGTGAAACAAAAAATATAACAAAATAATGAATTGAACTCTTCTTCTTCTTCTTCTTCTTCTTCTAATGCTTCTATTATTTAGTTCGTTTATCTAGTTTACTTTTCCACCCCTTCTCAACTAAATCGAATGTATAAAAATGAACTACACAGAAACAAACACACACACACCACAGCGAGAGAGAGAGAGAGAGGAGGGAACTAAAACGCGCACGGGGGGGGGAGAAAGAGGAATAATGAATAGAGATGTACAATACCGGATTTGTAATAAATTTACAATGTATCAATTCTATTCGTTATCTTTACAAAAAGAGAAATAAATAAATAAACAATAATTTATGTACACCAGCTGATCAACATTAACTTTTTTTTTCTATTTCAGAAAAGAAAAAAAAAATATTTTTTTGTTGTTGTTGTTGTCAATTTTATTTGCATAATTTTCTTTTTCATTAGTCTATAGTTCAGTATACATTGGGATTCTATGTATACATGAATACTTGTATAGTGTTATAAATAGGAAAGAAGCACAGTGATACTACCACGACTACTACGACTATTACTGCGACGACGACGACCACTAATACTACTCACACTAATCCTCCTCCTCCTCCTCCTCCTCCTACGACTACTACTACTACTACTACTACTATTACTACTACTACTACTACTAATAATAATAATAATAATAATAATACTGTGCTGATATCTATCAATATACGTAGCATGTATCACCAATCGAAAGTGAAATGTATGAAGATAGAAGGTTGACAAAATCAAAGAGAAGAAAATAACAACAGAAAGTGATTGGTATGGAAACGAAGGAATAATCAAGTATGAGACAGTTGATGGAGTATTTGCAAGTGAATTATTTATTGTATGATTCTCTAATTTTACTAAGAAATGCTGTCATTTTGTGGCCAAAACCATTTAGTTGTCCTCACTTGAGTTATTGTTTACTACACTACAACTATTACTTTGATGTATGGTACTTATATTTACAGATATAAGTAGTATGTAACACCAGTCGGAACTGAAATGTCAGTGAATAGAACGTTGAGAAGATTATACTGAAGAGAAGAAAAAAACGAAACTGATAACAATCAACATCACAATGGAGATGAAGAGATAGTGAAGCATTTAAGAGACATTTAATATTATACTAAAGCAATTTAGGATTGTGCTCATGTGAATTGTCTTTCACTGTACAACTACTTCTGTTATCACTATTGAATGATACATACCTTATCAAATTTTTAAGACAAAATAGTGTCAAGTTATATATTTTGTTAGTTTATTATATACATACATAGATGATGTATTTCCCCCCCCCCGTCGACTGACAAACAAACTGTTTTCATTTCATTTCATTTTTTTTCTTTACTTTTAATTAATGGACTTAACTTTCAGTGAAACGACATTATCCATTAGAATCAAATGATGATATAAAATGTTCTACATTCCAGAAAGTCAATTATGTAGACTGGGTCAAAATGTTACTTTACTACTACTACTACTACTAATGGTGCTGCTGCTGCTGGTGATGATGGTGATGATGATGACGAGGAGGATAATTAGTTTATTTATTTATTTATTCATTTACAACATGGTAAAAGAGAAAAAAAACTGGTATCATTAGTGTATTATCATCATTGTAATCATCTGCATTACCATCTGTATCACCACTATCATCCTCATCACCATTCATGTATAATACACAATTGTGTATTATTGAATAAAACAAAATGGAATGCATCTGTTTTTCTCAATTACGATTCTTATATTTTGTATATAGGAGGGGTATACAATTGCTGTTCTTGTTGTTGTTCTTGTTGTTGTCGTTGTCGTTGTTGTTGTTGTTGTTGTTGTGTTTGTTTGTTTGTTTCTTTATAAAAAAGAACACACAAATTGTTACATGATTATTTCTCTATTCATTTGTTCACATTCTGTACATGTTTCCATTTTGAAGAAAAAAAACAACAAAAAAAAGAAAAGAAAGGAAAGGAAATTCTTTCATCATCATCAGCATCATCATCACCATGTATTCACTTAATCCAATGAACTTAACTTAGATGACACAGTTGTTACACTGATCATTATACTACATGTGTTGTTTTAATTATAACGAAAAATTTAAAAAGAAAAACACGTTTCTAATTTTTAAATGAACAAATAAACAAGCAAACAAACAAATAAAAAAAGAGAAGAGAAAATTCCTTTTCTTTTCTTTTTTTTTCATTTTAACCTAATTGTAAGAAACTAAACAATGACATTTAATAGTATTACTATTATTATAAGCAGTAGTGGTAGTAGGAGGAGGAGGAGGCAGAGGAAGAGGAGGATTAGTGTGAGTAGTAGTTGTTGTGGTGGTCGTAGTCGTAGTCGTCGTCGTCGTAGTAGTAGTAGTAGTAGTAGTAGTAGTAGTAGTAGTCGTAGTCGTAGTGTTAGTAGTAGTAGTAGTAGTAGTAGTCGTAGTACTAGTAACAGCAGTGGTAGTAGTAGTAGTAGTAGTAGTAGTAGTCGTAGTACTAGTAACAGCAGTGGTAGTAGTAGTAGTAGTAGTAGTAGTAATCGTAGTACTAGTAACAGCAGTGGTAGTAGTAGTAGTAGTAGTAGTCGTAGTACTAGTAACAGCAGTGGTAGTAGTAGTAGTAGTAGTAGTAGTAGTAGTAGTAGTAGTAGTAGTAGTAGTAGTAGTAGTAGTAGTAGTAGTAGTAGTAGTAGTGGCAATAGTAGTAATAGTATTAACAAAAAACACTAAAGATTGCCACTCACGTATGGCGAAGTAGATATCTCTTGAAGTTTATCCGGATTGATTCTGTCAAAAATTATTTCTACATCAGTGTTAATGAAATGTTCAATTGTCATTCATATCTATAGACGAATTCAATCATTAATGATTATCATTGAACTACAACGTCAGTTAGAATACGTAAATTGTAATAAATATCTTGATGTCATTGTCTTTAAATGAAATATTATTGAAAGTATTTATAATTTACTGTTGTTTTATCCAGGGTCATACAATGATGTCAGTCGAGAATACAGAGGTCTTGAGTGCTGTTAAAGCTATGAGGGCGGTTATCACTTCCCGGTTGCTCACACCGTGTAAGGATTCTTCCGGAGGTACCTGAAAACGAGATTGGATTAGAGGTTGTTTTATTAATCTGAGAGCGTGCAATGTGGCGGATCGATTGAAGTTAGACATTGACACTGTTGGATGTTAGCTCAGTTGTCTAGAGGTTAATAGATCGCCCAGGACTGGAGGTCCTGGGATTGATTCCTCATTGCAGGGTCGTAAATGTGAACTAGCATAGTGGGACGAAACAGTTGTTCAGTGCTTTTTTGTTTTCAACGGTATTGTAATCGAGATCGGTTCATGATTTCAATGAAATTCATGAATCTCCAAAACCGATTGTTATTTTTGATGCATATAGACCCCCCAAATGCCCTGGTACGGTCGAGTGTGGAGAGAGTCAGCTTTCCCTCTCCAAATGCTCTCACATGGCAACGCGTATAAAGACACTCCATATGAAGTCCTACACACTGCCTTTTCGCGACATTACTGTTGTTTACCAAATTGAGAGGATGTAAAGAGAATATCCGACGATTTAACCGGGTTGGTGGATACGGAGGATCCAACCAGGAGATCTGGAAAACCCTGATTTTAAACCACTGGTGCACATGAGCTCCAGGATCCTGAGGGAACAAATGGTATATGAACTAATTATTGGTGACCGGCTACCGTGAGACTGCATCTCCTGACGTTGACCCATTGTCGATTGGATCTTTAAGTTGAAGACTTTGAGTGTGGCCCCTTAAGAAAACCACGTGTTTCATTTTGGGCAACCAAGCAGTATCAAAGCCTTCACACAAATCGAATGATTTATATGGCACATATTTATTCGGTTCCCATTTGTATCAATATTTACGTGTTCAAATAGATAAATGATGCATACATATAATATTCATAACAATAATGAATCACTTGATTAGGTGAATTATCGTAGGAATATGTTCAGTATGTGAAACAGTTTTCATTCCAAATTGATTACTTACTCACTTACTTACTTACTTACTTACTTACTTACTTACTTACTTACTTACTTACTTACTTACTTACTTACTTACTTACTTACTTACTTACTTACTTACTTACTTACTTACTAAATGAAGACCTTCTGACTCCCAGGGCGGAGCTTAAGTGGTTTGAATAATTTTTTCTGTTTAGCGTTTTTTTAGCGAATTAGTTTTCTACGGTATGGGGTCCTAACCCCATGCTCAACCCTCCTTTTATATCCGGGCTTGGGACCGGCAGAAACCCCAGAGGGGCTCCAGGCGGAGTTATTTCAAATTGATATCAACTATGAAAACCAATAAAAGTTTAGAAGCCTTTTAAATGTACATATAAATATAAGTTTAGAAACATATCTTATTAAGCAAAGATGGATAGTGGCTAGTAGTGAATTGCAGGACGTGCATTATGTGCTATTTTGGACTCGTCAACTGGATGCACCTGCATCTCAGGGTTGATGTTCAATTTTTGAGATTCGAAACCACTACAGTACCGTTCGTTTCAAACTCCATCATGTTATTCACTTAACTATTGAGTCTTGATAGCCATTTGTTTGTGCATAGAACATTTGTGAATTAAAGAAATCTGACACAATATGCACATATACCAATAAGAGACTGATCATCTGCTCACTAGTGATTGACTTCAAGAGATACTCCTGGAGTTCTAGTGAGAAGCAGTGACCAGTGGAGTTCAACAAGGTCTGTTGTGAGATATCAACTCACTGAAGACAATGATGTACGGTGGTGCAACTTCATGGATTGGTTGAAGTTAGACATTAACACCGTTGAATGCCGGCCAGCCATCTCAGTGGTTTAGTTGGTTAAGCGCCTGGTGCGAGACTGGTAGGTTCTGGGTTGGAATCTCACGGGATGCAGGATCATGGATGCGCACTGCTGAGGAGTCCCACAGTAGGACGAAACGGCTGTCCAGTGTTTCCAGGTTTTCCATGGTGATCTAGCTTCAATTGACTCATGATTTCAATCAATGAAATTATAATCCCAAACAACAATCAGAAGATTTAAGTAAACAATACAAAAGTTTTAGTAAACACTACTCTTCCTCATTATATCCCAATAACAATATCTCCTCATCTAATATCAAGTGTATGATATAATTGTGATTCCTATTTGAATTGACCTCTTGTCTATTTATGTTTACCGTTTGTTATTCGATTGATATAGATAAACAAATACCATATGTTATACAGATTAAATTTCTCTCACTTATAAAAGTATACATACATAATGTAATATAATGTACTCAAATGATACATAATCTTACCCTGTTGTATAGTTATCATTCATTACTCCTCCTTTGTTAAATAGAGATTAAGATAAATTTATATGTTTAAACTAGGGGCATAAGAAGTTGATTTTCTAGTGTTGATACTTATCATTGAAAGGAAGTAGAAAAGAGGAAAGATAAAGAACACTTTACATTTTGGAAATGAAAGCAGATATGAAAAGAATGAATAACAGTTGGAAAAGATTGTCTAGGATAGAGTCGGATAGAGATTGCTGATGGGCAATCTATGCTCCTTCGAGAGGTGTAACAGGCGTAAGCAAGTAAGTAAGTATTCTTGTCAGTGAGCATCCACGATCCCGCCCCGCGAGACTCGAACCCGGGACCTATCGGTCATGTGCGCGAGCACTTAACCACTAGACCATGGTGATCTAGCTTCAACTGACTCATGATCTTAACCATTGAAAATAAATATATGTATACTCGTCATGGATTGAAGTTATGCTTGAGTAGAATTAGAAACCAGAAAGTATTGAAAATCTGTTTTGTGCCAGTTTGAGACTCAGTTTTACACAGACACTACTTTATCAGGAAATGAACCTAATACCTTCATATCTGATGATGAATGATTATCGATTGGACCATCAGAATGATATTCAATGATACACTTTTCTAGATTCTATCAACTCTTTATATAACACGGTGATGATTCAGTGGCATTGGTAATTGCTATTTCACTCCCAATATTTCTATACTCTATATGCCACGTGAATATCAAGAACTTTTCTCTAAGTCAGTCCCTCACTTCAGTGGATCTTATGGAAATTAGTTTGGTTTGAAGATAGTATCCATCATAGATTGACCTAACTTTGAGTGCCACAATAAATAAAGCTAAAATCTGAGCAGCTATGTTAAGGGCTCTCTGAGCTATATAAAGGTCATTGATTCGATTTCTAGCATGATCGCGGTTGCTCGCCAATGAGGAGTTTGATACTAGTTTTATACTACACATCTCTAGTTTCCTTGGGTACCGAAAATCAGATATTGACCTAACATTGAGTACTTCTGAGTGGTTAATATTTGTGTATGCTTACATTCCGACCAGAACTGCTTAGGACACTAATCTAGATTCTATACGTTACTGCTTATACAACTGGTTGACTAAAAACAGGTTTGTTTTACTGATGAAAGTTACAAGACTGATTCATTTTAGGTACTGTAGTCATGTCCTCCGTTCGAAATAAACTGATTGGTAACGTGTATCCGATACGACTTCCATCCCAATGGCAATTACTGCATTTGTACTGGCTGTTTGAATCATCCCATTGGTGTTCAGAAGTGGGATTGATCGACGAATCGTACAGGGTTCGAGTCCTTGGGTGAACATCAATTCTGGAATGTACGTACATCCAGTGGACATGTGTCAAATAAAATAAGACTGACGTCCTGAATTCCATTATCAGTCACTATTCACCACTGCTTATTAACAATTACTTTTGACTGAAGGGTATGTTCCACGCGTTAAACTTTCCTCATTGATTAAAAGTTTGAGACTTATAGAGTAACCGTTAAACAGCTAACTGTTTTTTCCCAAAATAAACGATTAACTTACTTATTTACTTACTTACGCCTGTTCAGCCCCCCCTCCACAGTGGAGTATAGGCCGTCGACCAACAGTCTCCAACCCATGTTATCATAGGCCTGCTCTTCTGGTTCTATCCAATTGTTGCCCATTCTACTCATATCTGTCTTTATTTCTCAGCGTAATGTGTTCTTCAGTCTTTCTTTAATACTTTAGCTATGAGGATTCCATGTGAGGGCTTGCCTTGTGACACAGTTCGTTGTTTTCCTTAATGTGTGTCCTATCCACTTCCAGCACTTCTTCCTGATTTCTTTCTCCGTTGGAATCTGATTTGTTCTCACCCACAATAGGTTGTTGCTGATAGTGTTTGTCCAACGGATCCAAAGTATATTGCATAGACAACTGTTAATAAATACTTGTATCTTCTCACAATTGATTGATAACTGGGTGGTGATCAATGTCATGCATGTCTAGTCCTTATTAGTGCTGATCGAATGCTATCCATCATGTTGCAATGTGGCCACCAGTCTAGGTGACTCGACATTGCGGTCACTATATATTGAGATTAGATGGTGGTTGAAGGTAGTCGACAGGAAACCCTGGATCCGGGTTTCGTGCTACTTGGCACTCGTCAGCAAGGTGCACCTGTAATCTTGATCGCCTAGACTGGTGGCCACATTGCAACATGATCAATAGCATTCGATCTGCACTAATAAGGACTAGACATACATGACATTGATCACCACCCAGTGAACAATCAATTGTGATTACATCTCAGTCCTACAGGAGGTCGGTCGCGGCTCGGATAGCTCATTGGTAACGTCTCTGACTATGAAGCTGGATCACATGACACCGAATCCGCCAGGGAGCATCAGTTCCCTCAAGATTACAAGTACACCTTGTTGACGAGTGCCAAGTAGTACGAAACCCGTGTCTAGGGTTTCCTGTTGACTACCTTCAACCACCAATTGTATCTTCTAGATGATGACTTTCGCTACCGATTAAACTTCTATATTACTTACTTTAATCTAGGAGTATAAAACCAATTGTTAATATGTATACTATATAATAGGGTCCCAATTACTATTATGATTATCATTATTAATATTAAACAGTATTATATAACGTAAGTCACATATGATGAACTAATTTGGAAGGTTTTTGGTGACCTATGACTCATAGGTTGACCTTTCTAACAGTATTCTGTCTGAAAACTATACATATTTACATAGTTTTTGCCCTACCTCCCTCACTCCGTCTCCCCTCCGTTCACATATTAATCTTTATCTGTTTACATAAAAAATAAAAACTATGTTCATTGATGTGTATGATACCAATGGGAATTGTCTAGAGTAATATAAGATTAGATTAATATATTGTATAATGTATACAGTTATAAACCATTGGAAGTATTTCAGTAGTATAATCTAAATTAAAAAGGAATTATTCTGAAGAGCAAGTATTCATAATAATAATAATGAGGTTAAACATTAACACCATTGGATGCCGGCTAAGTGGTCCAGTAGGTTAGGCGTTCGCGTGCGAGACTGAAGGCCCTAGGTTCGACTCCCGCGAACAGGATCGGGGATGCGCACTGCTGAGGAGTCCCACAATAAGACGAAACAGCCGTCCAGTGCTTCCAGGTTTCCAAAAGTGGTCTAACATCAATTAGTTCATGATTTCAACCAAAAAATAATAATAACGTTCAATATGTACTGAAATATTTATCAGGGTAAGCCGCTCACTAGCACTCTTCATCCAACCGTCCTGCGTAATCCTTTCCAGTTCATTCCAGTTGTTATTAATTCTTTTCATATCTGATTCTATTTCCTGATGTAATGTGTTCTTTGTTCTTCCACTTTTCCGATTTTCTTCAGGATCCCAAGTTAAGGCTTGCCTCGTGATGCAGTTTGATGATTTCTGTAATGTATGTCCTATCCAATTTCAACGTCTTTTCCTAATTTCTTGTTCAACTGGGAGTTGGTTTGTGCTCTCCCACAGAATGGTATTGCTGATGGTACCAGGTTAATGGATGTTGAGTATCTTGCGTAGACAACTATTTATAAATACTTGTACCTTCTTGATGATGGTTGTAGTAGTTCTCGAAGTTTCAGCTCCATACAGTAGGACTGTTTTGACGTTCGTATTGAAGATTGTGATTTTGATATTGGTTGACAGTTGTTGTTGTTCTTCAATTGTAAGAATGATTTCCTTACTTTGTCAATCCATATCTTTACGTCTGTATTAGATCTTCCTTATTCATTGATGATGCTTACCAGGTACCTGAAGAACTCCATATCTTCCAGAGTTTCGCTACAAAGTGTGATTTGGTTCAGTACTATCTTATACAAGAACTGAATCTAAATGCTGTCATATGACGTATCGAATGATCTATGTGAGGAGTTTATTTGGCAAAAAGTTTTCATAAATTTAGTCAAGAGAAAATGCAATAACACCCAAGTACAAGGTACAATAATGACCTTACTTATTGGAACAGAAAGGATTATCATAATTTTCCAACCTTTTGGACAATAATTTATGGTAGAAACATTGAAACACTAAAGTTTAGGCATATTCTAGCAACAAGTCCTGTAATGAACGAATCTTCCACCACAGTTTGTACTATTAATCACTACCGAACAATTTTCTTATTTATTTAGATTGATATCATGAATGTATCAATGTTAGATCACCATTGAAAACCTGGAAATACTTAACGGCTGTTTCGTCCTAGTATGGGACTCCTCATCCGTGTATGTCCATGATTTCATACTGTTAAACTGATTAGAATCACTTTTATTCATTTTAAGTTACCAGAGTGAGTACTACTTATGTTTGCATATATAAGTAGTATGTAATACCAATTGTCAAATGTACTTATCATATAGATCATTCGGTATATCATATGACAGCATTTAGATTCAGTTCTTGCATAAGATAATACTTAACCCAATCACACTTGATGGCGAAACTCTGGAAGATGTGAAATCTTTCACGTACCTGAGAAGCATCATCTAAGAACAAGGAGGATTGGATACAGATGTAAAGGCAAGGGTTGGCAAAGCCACTATGTAACTATGTACCTAAGTGTTGATCCCCTACAACATCATTGCTCAATATGTTTGGAAGAAACAATAAACTAAACCATGGTAAGTTATTTATAATGATCTGGAAAATTAAAAAGAAATGTCCAAGAGCATTGAATTAGTTCTTTTCTGAATTCTCTCTGCTAACCATATATCAAAATATACTAGAACTTGTGAAAACGTTGTATTGAAGTACTTTGTTAAGGATCTACATTTGATAACAGAGAGTAATCACTTTGAGTACAACCAACAACAAAAAATGTAATCCCTTACTAATGCACTTATATTTGTTGAACAAGTTAGTGATTATCTATACCAAATATCTTTATGAATAATATATTTAGGTTCAAAAAGAAAACCATGATTTCAATCCATGGGCTCCACGATCCTGAAGGAACAAATGATGTATGAACCAATCGTTGGTCACCGGATACCATAGGACTGAATCTTCTGACATCGTTCCACTGCTTTGTGGATTAGACCTTTAGGTCGAAATCTTCGGGTATGGTCCCCTAAGAAAACCACCTTCTTCAGTTTGGACACCTGGACAGTATCACAGCTCACACACAAATAAATAAACAAAAAGAAAGATATTGAATTAGAGTTCCTGAACAATCATTAACCCTCACATTGAAGTACAGGTAAATCAAACTAATCAGTCTAAAATAGAACGAAATTAACCATCCACTGATAATCCCATATCAAAATTACGTGTGACTGGGCCCATTTACTGAACCCATGAATTTATTATAAACGTTTTGAAACGGGAATCTAACATCAATTTACTTCCTTACGCTTGTCAACCCTCGTGGAGGAGCATAAACGGCTCACTAGAATTCTTCAACTAACTTTGTTCTGGGTTCCCCTTTCCAGTTGTTTCCAATTGCTATTCATTCTTTTCATATCTGCTTCCGATTCAAGGCTCAGTGTGTTCCTAGATCTTCTTCTTTTCCAGTTCCCTTCAGGATATCAGGTTAACACTTACCTATTGATAGAGTTTAGTGATTTCTGCTATTTATAACCAATCCACCTCCAACTTCTTTCCCTAATTTAGTTGTTTCTCTCCGACGGAATGATGTTGCTAAGCGTGTCCGGCAAACGTACGTGGAGTATCATGCACAGGAAACTATTTATAAATACTTATACCTTTTTTGATGACTATTGTAGTAGTTCTCCAAGTTTCAGATCCATGTAGTAGAACTGTGTTGATGTTTGTATTGAAGATGAATTCAATGTTGTTTGACAGTTGTTTTGAGTTCCATATGTTCTTCAATTGTAGGAATGCAGTCCTTGTTTTGTCAATCCACCTGTAACTCTTCCAGGGTTACTGACGATCCCAAGCCCGATAAGAGCAGGATAGTTAGACATGGGGTCAGTATCTTTATCCCGTAGAAAACAAACTTGCAGAAAAACTGTAACCAGAATAATATCAACTAACTGGTAATAAAGTGTGAAAATTATTCAATGCTCTTTTAAGGAATAGCAGTCAACACTTGAAGACAGCCTAACAAAACTATGAACCGATATTTCCAAATCACTGGATTCTAACTCAAAAATTTAAGTATAAGTAGGTCATATTGAGACCTGAAAATCATGGATTCATTCTATGACATAATCGTATGCATATGTATGTGAGTGGATGTGTCAATATCGGACTACTTACAATGGAACATGTTTATTCCATTCGCTAAATTTTCATCTAAAGTTTCATTGAATTTTTCTACTGTATGCGAAGGGAACTTGGAGAACTATGAAAACCATCATCCAGAAGATACAAGCGTTTATTAACAGTTGTCTATGAAAAATACTTTGGATCCGTTGACCGGACACTATCAGTAGCAACCTATTGTGGGTGAGAACAAATCAGATCCCAACGGAGGAAGAAATTAGGAAGAAGCACTGTAAGTGGATAGGACACACATTAAGGAAAACAACGAACTGTGTCACAAGACAAGCACTCACACGGAATCTTTAAGGCCAAAAGATGAAAGGAAGAGTAAAGAACACATTACGTCGAGAAATAGAGACAGATATGAGAAGAATGAACAACAATTGGATAGAACTATGAAGGAAGGCTCAAGATAGAGTGAGCTAGAGAATGTTGGTCGGCGGCCTATACTCCACTGTGGAGGGGGGGGGTGAACAGGCGTAAGTAAGTAAGTAAGTTCACTAGATTTCATTCACTGATCAAAACAAACTTCAAAATTATCAAGAAAACTTTTTATTTACACTACTTAAATCTTCTGTCAATTAACAACATACAAATAAACAAAAGGATAAATAAACAACAACAAAACACGCACACACACATGGGAAAAAAGATTTCACAATGATGACTAACATGTTTGTCTGTTTACTTTTCACAGGTTTATAAAATTCCCCCCCCCAATTTCCCATTCATTAACAAGGATTGTTTGTAAACATGTACACATGTCATTATGAATAAATCCCTCTAGGGAGAATATGAGTATTCGTTTTTATTCCACATGCACACTCTGTCGTATGGTTATGATTATGATTAGTTCTTTCTTTATCAGTTTAGGTGTTGTGGAGATTGTTAAGTTTTTGATTGAAATCATGAGTCAATTGAGGCTAGACCATCATGGAAAACTTGGAAGCACTGGACGGCCGTCTCGTCTTATTGCGAGACTCCTCAGCAGTGTGCATCCACGATCCCGCACCCCGCAAGATTCCAACCCAGGACATTCAGTCTCGCACCAGGCGGTTAGCCTACTGGATCACTGAGCCGGCATCCAATGGTGTTAATGTCTAACCTCATCCAATCCACGAAATCGCGCGACCGTCTTCCATTGTACTGAGGTAAACACCTGTTTCTACCCGACACGGATTAGCTCCAATGGTCACGGCTTCTCACCAGAACTCCGAGAATTTTCTCACGAAGCTAGTCACTAGTGAGCACATGGTAATTATCAGTTTAGGTGTTGTGGAGATTGCTAAGTTTTTGATTGAAATCATGAGTCCATTGAAGCTAGACCAACATGGAAAACATGGAAGCACTGTACTGACGTTCCATCCTAGTACGGGACTCCTCGGCAGTGCGCATTCACGATCCCGCACCCCACGAGATTCGAACCCAGGACCTATCGGTTCTTTCTTTGTTAGAATATGATCATCATCATCATCTAGTATGGGACCCCTCGAAATTTTGTACTTAATACTTCTGCAGGGCTCCTACACAAAACTCTTCGGATTCATGATTATTAATCTGATGAAGAAGATGTACTGTGGTCACTTATACACAGTAATTGTCTGACTGGATTCTGCTACACGGTGGTTGAATATTAAGATGCCATTCGAAATAAACAAGCCAGAATAGTGGTTCCATCTCATTTAGGAACATACATAAAGTGTAGGACAAATGATGGAATTTTACAAATGAAGTATTCAATATATGGGTCTCATATTTTACCAAGAGATTATGTACTAAGATACAGTTGGTTGTCTTCCACTCCCCCCCCACTGTGTTCTCGTTAACTATGATAATAAAGAATGAACATAAGATTCATATTTACTACAATGTTATGTAACGATCTATTCATTACTGATCGACTTCAGGTAGAATATGTTTTGATATACTTTCATTTTGTAATAAATGGTTATCCCGATCACTACTGAACAAATGGATGCCACGGGTCAGAATCCCGCAGAGTGATGATCAATTCCTTCAAGGCAATAGATTTACTTTTCTGTTAAGCAACCATTACTGCTGATTATCACTACTCAATTTCATGCGATTTGATTGTATGTTTTTGGCCTTCTAATAAGTTGGAACTGGCACTTTACAGCTTCATAAAGACGTAGAAAAGTATTTCCATAAACTAAGAACGGCTACGCATCACCATCCATCAGATGGAAAAGGGTTCATCAAACTTCAAATCTATCCATTATCCTTGCCGGATCAGTTATCTTCTAATGAGTTGGATTAAACTGCAGACATTACTTCCGGTGGCACTCTTCAGTTGATATAGGTTTCAGTTTCTTGATCATAATATTTAAGACCCTAAAGAATTAAAGTTTATGTAGGTAATGCTCATGATATCCATCAAAGAATCAAGTTAAATCGTCAGTTAGTATCGATTATGATCAAAACTAGAAAGGCATCTGATGGTTTTCAAAATTCTGACTTTGTATTTTGCCTGCTGTCGAACCTAGAATTTCACGGACAACATCACAAAATAAATGATTCTGTCCATCCCTCTCGACCACTACATTGAATCGGAAAAATTTCTTTAGAACCGAATTCCTATTTCATTCCTTCATTCAAGAACTTTCGGAAAGATGGTCTTGTGTTGAATACTTTAACATGTTCAACGTAAAGATGTCACCTAATTAAATATTTATTTTCTAATATCTATTAGCTTAGACTAATAACCGCAATATGACCTAATTGATGAAAGCCGATCACCACCAAAGTATTGATAAACTACAAATTAGTTATCATTCAGTAATCAAGCAATAAAGAAGATTTTAATCATATAAGAAGTGAATCGCTGTCTAAATATTTATTAATGGTCTCTGTGACAATGACATTGAATAAACCAGATTCAAATTGTTTCAACCAAACTTGAATTGTTTGTTCTCACTTTAAACCTACCCTGGTAATATTAGCTTATCCACAACCCCTATACTGATAATTACCATATGCTCATTAGTGACTAGCTTCGTCAGGGAATTCTCGAAGTTCTAGTGAGAAGCCGTGACCAGTGGAGCCAATCCATGTCGGATAGAGACAGGTGTCTATCTCAATACAATGGAAGATGGTCGCGCAATTTCGTGGATTGATTGAGGATAGACATTAATACCATTGGATGCCGGCTCAGTAGGTTAAGCGTTCGCACGCGAGACCGAAGGCCCTGGGTTCGAATCCCGTGAGTGGGATCGTAGATGCGCACTGATGAGGAGGCCCACAATAGGACGAAACGGCCATCCAGTGCTTCCAGGTTTTCACTGATAGTCTAACATCAATCGGTTCATGATCTCAATCAAAACGTAACAATCTCCACAACCCCTATACTGATATATTTCAAATTGTTTTCACATTATTGTTTTCTTTATTATCCTTGTCTCCTCTTATTCTACTCCCCCATTTCTAGTCTAGATGACCTTTTGAGTTTTTATATATAAATGCTCTTAACAAGTATATGTGTGATCCGATTGTTCGAAATGTTTATTACGCCAATAGATATCATCACATAGTTCTGATCATCTTCGTTATCTTACATTGCATTATCGAAATCTATCAAAGGGACCGTCATCCAACAGTGTAACTTTATCTGAACAATATAAAAAAAAGAATATACATATCCTTCAATCGCCAAGCTTAATTCACTTGAAAGTGAGTAGCTATCAGGACTCAGTAGCTAAGTTGATAATGCCATGGCGTTTGAAGCGAACGCTACTAAATTCGAGTCCCAGAGTGAATATTAACAAGTCTGAGATGCAAGTACGTCCAATTGACGAGTCTCAAATAGGACGAAACGAGTGTCAAACTGGATTCCACTTCTAGCCGCTATCCATCTTTGCTTAGAATGCTTGTGAATTAAGGCAATATCAAGGCAATCCGCATAGTATGCACATGTACCAATAATTGTAGTCCTAAACATCAATGGGAAGATTCAAACTAACAATGCCAAGTGAATTTAAACTTCACCCCATTACACAAGCTAGTGACTATCAGGACTCAGTAGCCGAGTAGATAACGCGATGACATTTGAAGTGAATGATACTGCACTGAGTTCTAGTCTCAAAGTAAACATGAACTGTGAAATGTAGGTATATTCAGCTGACGAGTTCCGAAATAGGACGAAACGCTTGTCAGACTGGATTCCACCGGTAGCCACTATCCATCTTTGCATAGAATTTTCTTTTATTATTAGTGTCTATCTGTCTATCTATCTATCTATCTGTTTGTCTGTCTATGTTTTGTTTGTTCACTACTATCGTACCCGTTTTTTTCTCGTTTTTTTTCTTTTTTTTCTAAAAAAAAAGACAGGTATTTCTCTGTAAAGCTTGTTTTTATTTACTTTTAAACGATGATATGATATGATTTATAGACTGATAATAAAGAAAGGAGGTTGGTTTATGATTTATGCTAATGTTATATGTATAGAAAAGATTTCATTTTGACATTTAAAAAAAAAAGAATAATGATGCCTCTCATTCTATGTCTCTCCCATTCTTACCCCCTGCCCCCCCTACCCCGTACATACACTTGTATTTGCACCCACAGAGAGAAGGGAACCAAGCGAACGAGCGCGCGAGAGAGAGAGAGACAATAGTACGCGTGTTTACTCGTTTGATCACTTGCTCCTTTAGATTTTATGTAAACTTATAATATTCATTATGATTTATAATTATAAACAGATGTTTAATAAATAATTACTATTAACAAGCAAACATGCAATTAGTTTTATTCGAATGAAGGTTTTTGTAAAGATTGTAGTCATTTTAATAGTTGAATTTATGAGTTGATGTAAACTTGATGATCATTATTGAAGTTAGACATTAACACTGTTGGATGCCGGCCAGCCATCTCAGTGGTTTGGTTGGTTAAGCGCCTGGCGCGAGATGGATAGGTCGTGGGTTCGAATCTCACAGGGTGCGGGATCGTAGATACATAATGCAGAGGAGTCCAATACTAGGATGAAACAGCCTTCCAGTTACTTACTTACTTACTTACGCCTGTTACTCCTCGTGAAGAAGCATAGGCCGCTCACCAGTATTCTCCATCCAACCCTGTCCCAAGCAATCCTTCCTAGCTACTTCCAGTTGTTATTCATCCTTTTCATATCTGATTCTATTTCCTGATGTAATGTGTTCTTTGGCCTTCGTCTTTTCCGCTTCCCTTCACGATTCTAAGTTACGGCTTGCATCGTGATGCAGTTTGATGATTTGCGTAATGTATGTCCTATCCACTTCTACCGTCTTTTCCTAATTTCTTCTTCAGTTGGAAGCTGGTTTGTTCTCTCCCACAGAATGGTGTTGTCGATGGTATCCGGCCAATCAATGTTGAGTATCTTGCGTAAACAGCTGTTTATAAATACTTGTACCTTCTTGATGATGGTTGTAGTAGTTCTCCAAGTTTCAGCCCCGTACAGTAGGATTGTCTTGACATTCGTATTGAAGATTGTTATTTTGATATTGGCTTGCAGACAGTTGTTTTGAATTCCATATGTTCTTTAATTGTAGGAATGCGACCATTGTTTTGCCGATCATCGCCTTTACGTCTGCATCTGAACCTCCTTGTTCATCGATGACGCTTCCCAGTTATGTGAAGGATTCTACATCTTCCAGAGTTTCGCCATCAAGTGTGATTGGACTGCTGTTCTTCGTTTTGAATTTGAGGACCTTGGTTTTCCCTTTGTGTATTTTGAGGCCTACTGATGCAGAGACTGCTGCTACACTGGCTGTCTTTATCTGCATTTGTTCATGTGTATGCGATAGGGTGGCTAGGTCATCTGCGAAGTCCAAATCGTCTAATTGGTTCTGAGCTGTCCATTGTATTCCGTGTTTTCCTTCAGATGTCGAGGTCTTCATAATCCAGTCGACCACCATAAGAAAGAGGAAAGGAGAGGGTAGACATCCTTGTCTGACTCCGGTCCTTACTTGGAATGCATCTGTCAGCTGTCCTACATGCACGACCTAGGCCGTGCATGGAGGTCGTCCATTGCTTCCATGTTTTCCATGGTGGTCTTGCTTCAATTGACTCATGATTTCAATCAGTGAAATTTCTGAAATCTCCATAAAACCCCTTCTGACATTATTGAATACTTGAAAACATTAGATGGTTGAAACTGCTCAGTAGTCTGCATTCACGATCTCACACCGCGAACACTTAACCTGTAGATCACTTCGTAACCATACATCCATTGTCTGAGGTAGATATCTATCCCACAACTGATACGGATTGGAATTTAATGATCACGGTTTCCTATCAGATTTTCAATCATGATCTAGCTAAAATCGACTTATAATTTTAATTATTAAAATTATTTACATTAATAAACTTTTAATAGTTTCATTTGTTTATGAAGGATAAATGGTAACTGAAGATTTTTTCAAGTTTGCAATCAATTAATCAATCACTGAAGACAATGGTGAATGTGTCGCTCAATTTCGTGGATTAGTCGAAGTTAGATATCATTAACAGCGTTGGTACCAGCCAGCTCATTTGTCTAGAGGTTAAGCGCTTGCGAGCGTGAGTGATAGGTCCTGGGTTGGAACCTCGCAAGGCGGGATCGTAGATGCTCACTGCTGAGGAGTCTCATCCCAGATTTTCAATGGTGACCTAACTTAGATAGACTCGTGAATTTAACTGTGTGAATGCATTAATTGTATAGAAGATCAGTTACAATATATCATTGACTGTGTTACTTGTTGACATAGGCTTGAATTCTACGGACAAGATAGTTTCTCTCATGATTGTAGATATACCCTGTAGACGATTGCTAATTATTAAGTAATCTATTTCAAGGAGATTCTCCTGATTATTTACACTAAACCACCTTATATCAAATTATAATATGCTCAATATCTAATCACATAGACAAGTTTGAGCAATGTAAATTGATCAGTGGAATTTTATCAGTACTAAAGACTTAGACAATGAGGAAATTGGTTAATGTTAATGTTTACACCTGGTAAATCATTCTATGAACATTAAATCATCCACAGTGACTTTAAAATACATCGTCTAACGCCTATGTGAAAATGTTCCATGAATCACTGGAATATGTTCATTTTGAATTAATCTTCTTCATAAATAGTCAGAATCATCATACTATATTTGAACATTTCCATAGTTGAGAGCATGAAGCTAGACCACCATGGAAAACGTGGAAGCACTGGACGGCCGTTTCGTCCTACTATGGGGCTTGTCAGCAGTGCACATTCACCATCCCGCCCAGCTAGATTCCAATCCAGCACCTATCAGTCTCGCGCGCGGACGCTTAACCTCTAGACCACTGAGCCGTTACCTAGTGGTGTTAATGATGTCTAACTTCAACCAATCCACGAATATTATTTACAAGATAAATCATATGAACTCTATTAAGTAGTATACACTGAGCAAAATGAATTTTACCCTTTTCTCAACATATCCTCTCTTTTTTTTGACATCAATCGAGAAAACTGTGTGAATGTAAGTGGGGTCATTCAAGCATTGATAAGTTCGTTTACAATGATTCATCACATAGTCAGAGGTCATCATTTAAAAAAACACCAGGTACTAAGGTTATGATGAATACTTATGAAGATAATGAATCTTTTGAGAACAACCAGTTGTTGATTGGATTAATAGAATAAACCATGTAGATATAAAAATAAATTGAGTAGGTCAATGTATAAAATGACTTTGGATAATGTCTTAAAGATTGTAAAACTCAGCTATATAAGAAATCTTTGAATATTATTCAGGATAATTCTGTTTCTATATTCCTGATAAACAATCTAGTTCACATTCAAGCTGAACGTAATATAAAGATGGATAGGAGATATCAATCGGATTTAGGACGCACGTTTTGTCCTATTTAGGATTTGTCAGTTGCATGTATCTACATCCTAGGGTTGATGTGTCACTCTGGGACTCGAACCCAGTATCATTTCTCTTCAAACGCCATAATGCTTGTGAATTAAGTCAATATCGAGCCAATACACACAGTATGCATAAATCCCCACCTTTCGTTGTACAAATTACAAAAGATCTAATCAGAAGAAATATCGTGGTTGCTAGCAATATGCAACGAAAAGAATGAACATTATTCAGATGCTGATTGACTGAACTGCTAACTACCAACTGGCGACCACTCAATATTGATCGTCAGGATCGACCAAGAAATAAGAAATGGGAAACTTGTTAAAATACTTGGTGTTGAGTACCAAAAATATAATACCGAATAAAGCTTATAATAATAATAATAATAATAGATTTTATACTCACTGAAACTCGTCAAAAAGGCATATCTACAATCTTGAAGGGACATGACATTGGTTATTACAGGAATCAATCAGTTTAAATATCTCAGTCCTGTAATCAGGTTTTAAATAGATTAGTGATAACATTTCAGATTATGAAACTGGATGATGCGATTGTAAACTCCATTAAGAGAACTAATTATCTCATGGATTACTGGTATACTTTATTGACAAACTGGATTTCCCCATTGACTAACACTAGCTACCTAATTAATCAAAGCATAATATTAGTTACCATCTTATGTTCATATTAATAAACCATTGAAATATTGGGAAAAAAAGTACAAATGTCTTATGTGTGTATAAGTAACCATTAGATAATTGAGCCGGCATCTAACGATGTTCATGTCCAACTGCTGAAGAGTCCCATACTAGGACGAAACGGCCGTTCAATGCTTCCAGATTTTCCATGGTTATCTAGTTTCAGTTGACTCATGATTTCAATCAGTGAAATTTCTAAAATCTCCACAAAACCCCTTCTGTTAATAATCATCTGCTCACTAGTGACTGACTTCAAGAGGCATTTCCTGGAGTTCTAGTGAGAAGCCGTTACCAGTGGAGTTCAACCAGGTCTGTTGTGAGGTATAAACTCACTAGAGACAATTGTGTACGGTGGCGCAACTTCATGGATTGGTTGACGTTAGACATTAACACCATTGGATGCCGGCTAAATGGTCTAATGGTTAAGCGGTCACGCGAGAGACTGGTAGAACCTGGGTTGGAATATCGTGAGAGGTGGGATCGTGGATGCGCACTGCCACTGAGGAGTCCCACAGTGGGACGAAACGGCCGTTCAATGCTTCCAGATTTTCCATGGTCATCTCGTTTCAATTGACTCATGATTTCAACTACTGAGATATTTATACATCAATGAAAAGAAAACTTACAGACTTTGTGTATGACTCAGTTAGTAGTATCTTTATAACGATTACTAATATTAGTAATATTACAAACAATGGTAATAATTATTTAAAAGAAATTACCATCAACTACATATCATTATAAATGACAAGATAATACATGTATTGGTATGTATATACATTCACTTCACTTAACCGTAAGTAGAAAGAATTGGAAAGTCAGAACAGTACAGAGAGATAGAGATAAAGAGAGTTAGGGAGGGAGAGAGAGAGGGAGGGGGTGAGAAAGAGAGGGAGAAAGTGTGGTCGATTATAAAGTACATAAGGAGACAGAGATATAATAAGACTAGACGATGTACACATGAACTAGTTAAATAATTAATGAGAATTTTGTAGTCAGTCTAGGGAATAACACTGTCATAATAAGAATAAATTCATTCTATATATACCAGCCAAACAGTATAACAATAAATTTTTCCACTTTAACAATGGAATTGACAACAGAATACCAGGATAAAAGATTGAACGAACAAATTTACCCGCATTTAAGTTTATTTTCTTTGGGAAAAAGAAAAAGTAATGAGCATATAGTGGTTCACCTAGTTTATTCTAGCTTCTGGACAAACTAATTTATTCATATTTCACAGATTGAAATCATGATTCCATTGAAGCCAGACCACCATGGAAAACATGGGAGCACTGGACGAGACTGATAGGTTCTGGGTTCGAATGTCGTGGGGTAAGGGATCATGGATGCGCACTACCACTGAGGAGTCCCATACTAGGACGAAACGGCCATCCAGTGCTTCCAAGTTTTCCATGATGGTCTAGCTTCAAATGACTCATGATTTCAATCTGTGAAATTTCTAAAATCTCCACAAACCCCTTCTGATAATTATTCATATTTACTGAGTTACTTTTGACCTTGTTCATTATTCACTTCACCTCGACTATGACTATTGAATAATGCTTAATTAAAATGAGTTGGTTAATATTGCATTCACCAGTCCGTTTAACTTCATTGTTTCCATTTCAATTGCTTCATCTTGTCTCTCAGATTGTCTGTTTTGATCAATGATTGTACAAAATATATGTAATTAAAACTACCAGGGAAGTCCTATTCACGACATTATTGTTGTTTATGAAATTGAGAGGATGAAAAGTGAGTGTTCAACACTTTAACCAGGTTGGTGGATATGAAGGATCCACATAGAGGCGCTTGAAAACCCTGATTCCAAACCAATGGTTCACATTGGTTCCAGTATCATAAAGGAACAAATGGTGTATGAACCTTTTGTTGGTCATCAGCTATCATGAGATTGCATCTTCTGACGTTACTTCACTGTCTTATGGGTTGGACCTTTAGGTCGAAGGCTCGGGGTATGGCGTCCTAAGAAAACCACCTGCTTCAGTTTGAGAACCCGGACAGTATCACAGCCCACACACAAATCAAGTGACTTGTGTAGCGTATATGTATGTACAATCAGGAAAATTATGAACAAATATAGGAACAAAAATCAAACCAATGCGGGACACAACCAAAACAAAGAAGTAAATAATGACAAATTTAAGGTCAATAAGAACCAATCGACGTCGAGGTGTACAGAACAAGCTGTGAAACGCATATGGAGAAATTCGAACACTTCACTTCTATCTGAAGTTTGTACTGGTGATGATGTCGTTCAGAAGAACGATGAAAGCTCCACGACCAAACCATCCAACTCAGAGGACAAAACTCCATCAAATATTATTGAAAAAGAGAGAAAATATGGATCGCCGCTAGTAGTGGAATCCAGTTTGATGTGCGTTTTGTCCTATTTGGGAACTCGTTAGCTGGACATACCTGCATCTCATAGTTGATATTCACTCCAGGAGGGACTCGAACCCAGTACCGTTTGCTTCAAATATCATCGCATTATCCACTTAGGATGCACTATATGCCAACAAGAGACTGACCAACTGCAGTCGTAAATAACAATAGGAAATACAAGTAATACAACAACACCAAGTGAAGAAAGAAAATAGTTTTTATTCATAATCATACAGTTACATAATTAGCTGCCTATAGAAAATTTTGTTATTAACATTCTGTAAAATGAAGAAGACCTCAAAGAATTCAAGCAGTTTATACAAATAAATAAAAAAATTTTAGCAAAAGTTTTGATATATGTGATATACTGACTTTATATCCACTTTCTTGTTTGTGCTAAAGGCGAAGATTAGAAAAGCAAGGGCAGCCTTCTTACAAATGAAGAACCTATGGAACTCAGAACAACTGACTGCAAGCCAATATCAAAGTTCGAATCTTCAATACGAACGTCAAGACAATCCTACGGTATGGAGCTGAAAGTTGGAGAACTACTACAACCATCATCAAGAAGGTACAAGTATTTATAAACAGCTGTTTACGCAAGATACTCAACATTGATTGGCCGGATACCATCGACAACACCATTCTGTGGGAGAGAACAAACCAGCTTCCAACTGAAGAAGAAATTAGGAAAAGACGGTAGAAGTGGATAGGACATACATTACGCAAATCATCAAACTGCATCACGAGGCAAGCCCTAACTTGTAATCCTGAATGGAAACAGAAAAGTAGAAAACCAAGGAACAAACTTTGTCAATTATTGGAAGCAGATATAAACATGTTAAATAACAACTGGAAAAGATTGTCCATAACAAAGTTAGTTGTGGAATTTTGATGGTTGGCCTATACTTCTCCATGAAGGTTAACAGGCGTTTGTAATTCCTTGATTGTGCACATTTTTCGATAGTTAATCGTCTGAATGGAAAATAACATGAAGAAATAGGAATTAAAACACTCTAAACTGAAGTTGTCAGGTTTTGTACAGAAAACAAGAGCACGTATTTAAATGTAACATTCCAGGAGACTGGAAAATATCAGATATAAGAAGTATAATAAGTGGTTTTATGCATTAAAATCACATTGTTATTAACTTTAATATCGGCAACTTGATGTGATTGTTCAATATAATAATAGTTTACAGTCTGACAGTAAACAAAGTATCATTGGATACATATCATAGCACAACAGTTGTTTCGTTTGAGAAGGGAACTTTATTCATGGTTCGACTGAGTATCTCTATTTGTCTGGGTGAATAAACAGATAATATATATTTAGTTTTGATTGAGATTATGAATCGATCACTATTGAAAACCCGGAAATACTGAACGGTTGTTTCGTCCTAGTATTGGAATCCTCAATAGTGAACATCCATGATTCTATACAAGGGATTCAAACCCAGGACCTACGGTCTCTTGCGCGTGAACATTTAACCTCTAGACCACTAAGCGGCATCCAATAGTGTTAATGATGTCTAAATTCAACTAATCCACGATACTGTGTGACCAACTTCCATTCATGAGTTCAATCATCACAACCACATACATAATTCATTGTCGGATTATTTAAATGTTAAATTAATGAGATATGATAATCAGTCCATAATATGTCACTTATTTACAGTCTAATAGACATATAGTTCATCATTATTAAAGTTTTAAAATCTAATATCCTATTCTGTCATTATTTCCTCCTTCTATTCTCTCCTTTTTTAACACTAGAAAAAATAGTCTATATTGACCTATATGGTATGACCTTTATAGAGGAAATTCTCTACAGCCTATAAAAATCGTTAGGGAGACAGATATATGACTATATATCTATTTGATGTTATAGTGTAGTGCAAATAGAACACAAGTCAGGACAACTAAATGTATTTAAATACAACATTGTAGAATATCATGGTAAAATTTGAGAATCATACAGTAAATACTTCATTTTCTGAAGCGGTTTTGTGGAGATTTTTACAAATTTTAATAGTTGAAATCATGAGTCCATTGAAGCTAGACCATCATGGAAAGCCTGGAAGCACTTGACAGCCGTTTCGTCCCAGTATGGGACTCCTCAGTGGCAGTGCGCATCCATGATCCCGCACCCCACGAGATTCGAACCCAGAACCTAACAGTCTCGCTCCAGGCGCTTAACCAACTAGACTACTGAGCCGGTCGACATCCGACGGAGTTAATGTCGAATTTCAACCAATCCACGAAGTGGATGCGCACTGCTGAGGAGTCCTATACTGGGACGAAACGGTCGTCCAGTGCCTCCAGGTTTTCCATGTTGGTCTAGCTTCAATTGACTCATGATTTCAATCAGTGAATTACTTCATTTGTAAAATATCTATCAATTGTTCCTTCGTTTCCAAATGAATCATTCTCTGTTTTTGTTATCTTCTCTTTGATTTTCTCAACATTCTGCCGTCAGGCATTGTACTTTCAATTGGTGATATATATATTACTTATATTTGTCGACATCAATAGCACACACCACAATAGTAGTCGTAGTAGTAGTACTAATGGTAATACTACTACTATTACTATTAATGATAATAATAAACAGAAGTGGATGATGGTTAAATGTGGAGTTCGGGACTCAGTAGCTAAGCGGATAGCGTAATGATATTTAAGGTAAGCGGTACTGAATTCGAGTCCCATGGTGATTATCAAATCTAATATTTGACAGGTTCATCTAACTGACGAGTCCCAATTAGGATGAAACACGTATCCTGGATTCTACCACTAGTCACTTTCCATCTCTCTTTATAATGCTTGTGAGTTAATGGTAATATTGAAGGAATCCATACAGGATGGAAAAGAGACTGATCAATTACAGATCTAAACAACAATAGATATCAGAATGGGTTTTGTGGAGATTTTCAGAAATTTCACAGGTTCAAATCATGAGTCAATTAAAGGTAGACCAACATGGAAAACATGGAAGCAATGGACGGCCGTTTCGTCCCAGTATGGGATTCCTCAGCAGTGAGCATCCACGATCCCGCACCCCACGGTATCCGAACCCAGGACCTACTGGTTTCGCGCGCGAGCACTTAAGCAACTAGACCACTGAGCCGGCATCCAACGGTGTTAATGTCTAACTTCAACCAATCCACGAAGTTGCGCCACCGTACACCATTGTCTTCAGTGAGCTGATATCTCACAACAGCATAAATAGATATATCCAAACAACTAATATATCTAAAATAATAGTAATAATACTAACGCCTTTAAAAAAACGCATTATCCTTTAAATGTTATGCTTACTTGATCACTAGTTTTTTTTTAGCTATGGCCAAATTTCATTGAGAAATGATTTATGTTAGAGGACAATTGAGAAATTATTTTGGTATATGAACTTCCTTATTAAAACACTGTGATTGCGATACCAGGACTCAGTAGCTAATTGGATAACATGATGGCATTCGAAGCGAACAGTACTGGGTTCGAGTTCCAGCGTGAACAGTTAACTACGAGATGTAGGAACATGCAGCTAATGAGTCCCAAATAGGACGAAACGCGCGCTAAACTTGATTCCACTACTAGCCTCTATTCATCTTTGCCTAAATAGCTTGTGACTTATGGTTACTATATTGTTTAGTTTGTTGTTTGTTATTTACCGTTACTAGTACCAACCCCTTAGCACACACACATATATATAGATACACACACGCACACACATACACACTTATGCACATATATACTTTTAAGTAAACAACTCTAATGAGGCATAAACATGTAGTATGAGTGGGAAAATATTTTTGACCCCAAATAAACATTTCCCTAAAGAATCATTAATTTATAGTTAAGTTTCTTTTATATCTGAATAAGCAATATTCATGATTCAATTTATATATGAAATAATGAACAATATTGAGTAGGGGTATATTACCGAGGTCACCTAAGTTTCATTGTGTGTATTAAACCTCATTTTATTTTTATTTAAACATATAAACATTGATAGGAGGAGGTATCAGACATATAAACGTCACATAAATCATTCGGCGTATGTGAGGACTGAGATACTACCCAAGTGCGCAAGTAGAAGTAGGTGAGTTTTTTAGGAGCCTACACCCAAAGTCTTCGATCTAAAGGTCTGATCCACAAGGCAGTGGAGCAACGTTAGGACATGCAATCCTATGGTAGTCAGTGATCAACAATTGATTTTTACATCTTTTGTTTCTTTAGGATCTTGGAGTGCATGTACACCATTGGTTTGGAATGATTGTTTTACAACTCTCCTAGGTAGATCCTCCATATCCACCAATCCGGTTAAAGTGTTGGACATTCGCTTTTCGTCCTCCCAATTTCATAAACAACAATAATGCCGCGAGAAGACGGTAAGTAGGATATCCCTGACAGTGGTTGTATGTACGTGACCACCTGAGAGCATTTGGAGTGGGAGAGCTGACTTTGGTGGGGTTTTGTTCTTTGAGCTGGATGGTTTGGTCGTCAAAAACCATCCAGCTCAGAGAACAAAACTCCACCAAAATCATCCACCTGAGCTACAAATCTTCTCCACCATCTCAACAGCTGACTTCCCCCACCCTCGGTCGTATCAGGGCTTTTGGGGGTGTTTGAGCATTAATCCTCATAGCCAAATATGTGTGAAAAGTTACAATTGTATTCTCTCTGGAATTGTACTTAATAGTATAGATGTCTTGCATGGTCCCATTTAAGCATTGGTAAATCGATGACATTAATGTTTGACAAAACAGATAGTTACTAAGGCAAATGAAAAAGAATAACAAAACAAAAATTCTAAAGAGAAATCATTAAAAATGTGATTACAAAATTGACTATCGAGAGGATCAAGAGAATATCTCACATGATCGATTTTAGTGTCTCGGGATCTGACTCTAATTAGACTATATATTGATTGCTATTGAAGTCACATTCCGGGCTACTACAGTGATGAGCCCGGCGATGACGTACCTAACGCAGCAAACTACGTCAAATGAAAAACCTGTACTCTATACTTTCGACGAAAGAACCTGTAATCTTGAGGCAACTGATGTCCCCTGACGGGTTTGACCCCATATCACCCAGCTTCACAGTCAGAGACGTTACCACTGAGCTATTCGGGGCTCAACTGACCTCCTGTGAGAGTAAGATGTATTCACAGTTTTGAATAAGTCTTTACTCAAATAACCCAGCGTCAATGTCTATGGGCTAAATGACATGGAGAGTACTAGTTTCCTTAAAATTACTTACTTACTTACTTACTTACTTACTTACTTACTTACTTACTTACTTACTTACTTACTTACCACTTCACCCACTACCACTTACTCTACTTCACTCACTCACTCACTCACTTCACTACTCACTCACTCACTCACTCACTCACACTCACACTCACCTCACTCACTCACTCACTCACTCACTCACTCACTCCACTCACTCACTCACTCACTCACTCACTCACCTCACTCACTCACTCACTCACTTCACCCACTCACCCACTCACTCACTCCACTCACTCACTCACTCCACTCACCACTCACTCACTCACTCACCCACTCACTCACTCACTTCACTCACTCACTCACCCACCACTCACTCACTCACCACCTCACTCACTCACTCACTTGCTACTCACTTACTTACTTACTTACTTTACTTACTTACTTACTTACTTACTTACTTACTTACTTACTTACTTACTTACTTACGCCTGTTACTCCTCGTGAAGGAACATAGGTCGCTCACCAGCATTCTCCATCCAACCCTGTCCCAAGCAATCCTTTCTAGCTCCGTCCAGTTGTAATTCATCCTTTTCATATCTACTTCTATTATCCGACGCAATGTGTTCTTTGGCCTTCCTCTTTTCCGCTTCCCTTCAGGGTTCCAAGTTAGGGCTTGCCTCGTGATGCAGTTTGACGATTTGCGTAATGTATGTCCTATCCATTTCTATCGTCTTTTCCTAATTTCCTCTTCAACTGGAAGTTGATTTGTTCTCTCCCAGAGAAGAATGTTCCTGATGGTATCAGGTTAATGGATGTTGAGTATCTTGCGTAGACAACTATTTATAAATACTTGTACTTTCTTGATTGTGGTTGTTGTAGTTCTCCAAGTTTCAGCTCCATACAGTAGAACTGCCTTGACATTCGTATTGAAGATTCTCACTTTGATATTGGTTGAAAGTTGTTTTGAGTTCCATATGTTCTTCAATTGTAGGAATGCGACCCTTGCTTTGCCGATCATCGCCTTTACGTCTGCATCTGAACCTCCTTGTTCATCGATGATGCTTCCCAGGTATGTGAAGGACTCTACATCTTCCAGAGTTTCGCCATCAAGTGTGATTGGATTGCTGTTCTCCGCTTTGAATTTGAGGACCTTGGTTTTCCCTTTGTGTATTTTGAGGCCTACTGATGCAGAGACTGCTGCTACACTGGCTGTCTTCATCTGCATCTGTTCGTGTGTACGTGATAGGAGGGCTAGGTCATCTGCGAAGTCCAAATCGTCTAATTGGTTCTGAGCTGTCCATTGTATTCCGTGTTTTCCTTCAGATGTCGAGGTCTTCATAATCCAGTCGACCACCAGAAGAAAGAGGAAGGGAGAGAGTAAACAGCCTTCTCTGACTTCAATCCTTACTTGGAATGCATCTGTCAGCTGTCCTCCATGCACTACTTTGCACTGTAGTACGTCGTATGAGTTCCGGATAATATTGACAATCTTCTCAGGAACTCAATAGTGTCGAAGAAGTTTCCATAATGTCCTCCTATCTACACTGTCAAATGCCTTTTCATAATCAATGAAGTTGATGTATAGTGATGAGTTCCACTCAACTGATTGTTCGACGATGATCCGTAGTGTTGCAATTTGGTCTGTGCACGACCGATCCTTTCGGAATCCAGCTTGTTGATCTCGAAGTTGGGCATCTACTGCATCCTTCATCCGGTTCAGCAAAACTCTGTTGAAGACTTTCCCTGGTATTGACAGTAGTGTAATGCCTCTGTTGTTTTCACATTTGCTCAGATCTCCTTTCTTTGGAATCTTGACGAGGTGTCCTTCTTTCCAGTCCATTGGCACTTGTTCCTCCTCCCAAATCTTTTTGAATAAAGGGTAAAGCATGCTTGTGGTTGCTTCGATGTCTGATTTCAGTGCTTCAGCTGGTATGTTGTCGGGTCCTGCTGCTTTCCCGTTCTTGATTTGTCTGACGGCCATTCTAATTTCTTCCGTCGTTGGTGGGTTGACATCTATAGGAAGATCTATGTGTGCTGCTTCGATGTCCGGTGGATTCATTGGAGCCGGCCTATTCACGAGTTCCTCGAAGTATTCTACCCATCTGTTTCGCTGTTGTTGAATTTCGGTGATTTTCCTGCCTTCTTTGTCTTTGACCGGCCTCTCTGGTTTACTGTATTTCCCTGCTAGTTTCTTCGTTGTATCGTGAAGCTGTTTCATATTTCCTTCTCTAGCAGCTTTTTCTGCCGTCGTTGCTAGTTCTTCAACGTATTTCTTCTTGTCGGCTCTAATGCTCCTCTTCACTTGTTTGTTTGCTTCTTTGTATTCAGCTTGTGCTTGGACTTTCTCTGCTCGTGTTCGGCTGTTGTTTATTGCTGCCTTCTTGTTCTTCCTTTCTTTGATCTTGTCCAGTGTTTCTATAGAGATCCATTCCTTATGATGGTATTTCTTTAGACCGAGAACCTCTTGACACGTTGAAGTTAATGCTTCCTTGATGCCTTTCCAGTTGTCCTCCATAGTAGTTTCTTCTTCTTTCAGTAGATCTTGTAAGGCTTGGAACCTGTTGTTGAGAGCTATCTTGAATTCATTGAGTTTGTCAGTATCTCGAAGGAAGGCTGTATTGAACCTTTGTATTGCTGTTTGTCCACTTGTCCAGTACTTTTTTAGCTTCAGTTTCAAATTGGCTACAACTAGGTGGTGATCTGAAGCTACGTCAGCTCCTCTCCTGGTTCTCACATCTTCCATTGTCCTTCGGAATTTTTTGTTGATGGAAATATGATCGATTTGGTTCTCTGTAGTGTGGTCCGGTGAGATCCATGTAGCCTTGTGTATACGCTTGTGTGGAAATATTGTGCCTCCTATGACCAATTTGTTGAATGCACATAGATTTGCAAATCTTTCTCCATTTTCGTTTCTTTCTCCCAGTCCATGTCGTCCCATAATATCTTCATATCGAGTGTTGTCTATTCCGACTTTGGCATTTAGATCTCCCATCAGAATAGTTAGGTCCTTTCTTGGGCATTTCTCAATGATTGACTGCAGCCGCTCGTAGAACTGATCTTTAATTTCGTCGTTGCTATCATTGGTGGGTGCATAACATTGGATAATATTCATTAAGATCCCCTCCTTCTTTGTTTTGAATGATGCTTTGATGATTCTGGATTCGTGAGATTCCCATCCTACAAGTGCATTTCGTGCTACTTTGGACAGCATAAGAGCGACTCCCTGAGTGTGTGGAGCATTGTCCTCTTCGTGACCGGAGTATAGCAGCATCTCTCCCGTAGCTAGCCTTTTCTGTTCAGCTTGGGTCCAGTGGGTTTCGCTGATTCCCAGTACTGCTAAGTTGTATCTCCTCATTTCCATTGATATTTGACTAGTCTTCCCGGTTTCCCACATTGTTCTAACGTTCCATGTACCTATAAAAATTTTTGCTCTGGTTGTTAGAAGGGGCATCGGCCTCGTGGCTTCCGAAGGAACTCGGCTTTTACCACGAAGCGTCATAATTCTTCTAAATGAAGACCTTCTAACTCCCAGGGCAGAGTTAAAATGGTTTGGATTATTTTTTCTGGTAAGCGCTTTTTTAGCGAGTTAGTTTTCTACGGGATGGGGACGCTAACCCCATGCCCAACCCTCCTCCTTTACCAGGGCTTGGGACCGGCAGCAACCCTATAGCAAAAAATCTAAGTCAAGCAAGATTTTCTGATGACTATCTTAAACCACTTGACACAAAATGACTACTATCATCATATCAAATATAAGATTTTCTCCAAGTTTTCATAATTAACCTTAATCGAATTGTAGACAGACTAGACGATTTCTTCAGTAGTAGTCTTCTTCTTTATTGAATAGTCCTTTAGTAAAGGACTATTGAATACAATATTCAAGTAAAGTGTTTTTAATTGAGATCATGAATCGATCAATGCTAAACTACCATTAAAAACCTGGAAGTACTGAACGGCCATTTCGTCCTTATATAAGACTCCTGAGCAGTGCAAATCCACGATCTTACACCAATGGGAATCGAAACCAGGACCTACGGTCTCTTGCATCAACGCTTAATATCTAGACCACTGAGTCGGTATTCAAGTAAAGTAATCAACAAAATATTTGTCTGAAATTAAAACGTCATAATCCAAGGAATTCATTTATACCACATGAAATACATCACTATTAAAATGTAAAACAATTTGATGTTCAATTTCTATAGATCAATATAGAATAACATTGAAGTCATGAGTATACAAATTCAATGACTTACTTACTTATATCTCTTATCTCTCGTGGATCCCCCGAGTACTCTGGTACGGTCGATGGCGGGGAAAGTCAACTCTCCCTCTCTAGATGCTCTCACATGGTCAAATCATACAACCACTACCAGGGAAGTCGTACTCACAGCCTTCTCTCATCGATGGTGTTGTTTACGAAATTGAGAGGACGAAAAGCGAATGTCCAACACTTTAACCGGATTGGTGGATATGGAGCATCCACCTAGGAGAGTTAGAAAGCACTCATTCCAAACCAATGGTGCACATGCGCTTCAAGATTTTAGAGAAACAAAAGATGTATGAATCAATTGTTGGTCACCGGCTACCACGGGCTTGCATCCTCTTATGTTGTTCTACTACCTTGCAGATCAAACCTTTAGATCTAAGACTCTGGGTGTGGCCCCCTAAAAAATCACCTGTTTCGGTCTGGGAACCCGAAATGTACCATAGACCACACACAAATCAAGTGACTTGTGTAGTGCATATGTATTCGGTGTACCTTTGTGCCAATATTTATGTGCTTTAGTGATGATAATTCTGATCAATGAGCTTACAAGACCACACCAGATATTGAATATAAGATCTTTAAGCTTAATAACAAACACTTACCCATAAGAACAAATGAGTCAGTATCTATTGTTGAGATTACAAGTTTAATCACAGTTTGTTATATAGCTAGATGATCATCTATTACCATTGATGATAATTATATATCTGAACTCCCCTGTTCACAATTCACTAAAGCTTCAGAAATGTTTTAAAGTAATTAATTAATGTTGAAACTATACCAATATACTTCAATCGAATGGTTATAATGGTTAAACTCTCACCAAGAAACCTTATAGTCCCACTCTTCATGTTATATGAGAAGATTTACATCAGAATGAAACAGATACCAGTTTTTTGATAAGCAATGATAGATAGTAACTAGCAATGGAATCCAGTTTGACACACGTTTCGTCCTATTTGGGACTCGTCAGCTAAATGTACCTACATTTCAGTATACAGCACCGTATGCACATATACCAATAACACACTGATCAATTGTAGTCTTAAACTTCAATGGGAAGATATAAGCCAAAAACAATACCAAGATACCAGTTTGTATCCCACAAAAGTAAACACACATTGAATAAAATCAACTTAACTTTATAATTTTTGATTATGGTCATTGTCAGACATGCTGTTTTCTTTTCTAAATTCATTATTCAATTTATGCTAATCAAAACACGTGATTTGATAATAAAAATAACAAAAAACAACTGCCGTAACAATGAAAAGAACTTTTATAAACAATTAATTTACCCCTGGCTATATTTTATTTCCTTTTCTTTCTTTCTTTCTTTTATTTTTACACTTTGTTACTTTGTTCACTAGTCAACCGCCTCCCCCTCTCTCTTCCGAGCACATTTACTCCCTCCCCCACTCACTCACTTACTCACTCGCTCACACACTCACTCACTCCCTCACCCATTCCCTTACTCACTCACTGAGTTACTTAGTTACTTACCCTTCATCAAGGACAAATATCATGATTAAATTATTAAAATATATATGTATATATTTGAAAGGAGTAAATAGATCAATCACTCAAGGTGAGAATTAAATAAAGTTTTTCAATTAGATTAAAGTTACCTACCTACCCACCTACCCACCTACCTACCTACCTACCTACTTCCTTTATTTATTTACTTATTTCATAAAAGAAAAAAAAAACTTTTTTTTCTTGGTTTCCCGACACATGAATTAGACTTTTTATTACCTTATTATTATGATTATTAATATCGGAATTATTTATGTTTGTCATTATTGTTGTTATTTTTTATTGTTTCTCATAAAAAAAAGAAGAAAAGAGAAAAGAAAAAAAGAAAAGAAACAGAAAAGAAACACGTATTAGAGAAGAAAAGAGACTCCATGTGTGAATAGGGTAATCTATATATATATATATATATATATATATATATATATATATATATATATATAGAGAGAGAGAGAGAGAGAGATTATTTAAGGCATAAATAATTCAACATGGCTACTCATTTGTTTATAATTTTGATCTTATACAATGTATATACCCTCTCTTTTTCCCCTCTCTCTCATTTTAATTGAGCATATATATACACACACATACATACATTGAGTTATCTATATGTGTATTACCAAAGTAATGAATTAAGAAATATGGTAAATGAAGATAAGATTAACCGATGAATATACTCACATATATCTATATCTATATAGACACAGGAAATGAATAATATAGTTACTATGATTGTTGAATACCTTTTTATAAAAACTAGAATAGAAATAAAAGTATTTTATCCTTTATCTATAATCATATACGTCCATAGAAGATTGTAGAATTCATATGATGATAATTATAGAAGGTATTAAGGAATATAAAGATGGTGAATAAGTGAGTGAGTGAGTGAGTGAGAGTGAGTGAGTGAGTGAGTGAGTGAGTGAGTGAGTGAGTGAGTGAGTGAGTGAGTGAGTGAGTGAGTGAGTGAGTGAGTGAGTGAGTGAGTGAGTGAGTGAGTGAGTGAGTGAGTGAGTGAGTGAGTGAGTGAGTGAGTGAGTGAGTGAGCATATCTACATTTACAGCACAAATATATGTTTATATTATACCTTTGAGAATAACTGTATTTTAGTGAAATGTTACAAACGGAGAAATAAGTAACTGACTGACTGACTGAATGAATGAATGAATGAATGAATGAATGAATAAACAAATAAATCCCGCGAAACAGGATTGTGAATGCATACTTGTCATATTCGGTCGTCGTTGATTACTGTGCCGGAAAATGCGCTGATCAATTATACTCGGAACAAGGGAACATGGCAATTCCCACGATGCGAAAGTAACAACACAAGACTGGTATAAGTGATGATTTATTAGCCCCGAAACACTATGACGACGACGAATCAAAATAGTCTAAAATACACTCATTTATATATTGATTGTAAACCCATTTAGATTCATAATTTCGATTAAATCACATACTCAGTTATAACAAATCACTTACTGAGTATAGTTCATGTCAATGGAATACAAGAATATCGTTTATTATACAGAAGCAAATATCATACTGGGATAACAGTAACAAATACTACACTGAATGATCGTCATGTTGAATCAAAACGGATGTTGAATATTGAACCAAAACTCATAATGAGTAATTCAATCGGAAATTGATTTTTCTTTCCATCATATCAATACTGATGAGGAATTCTAAAATAGGACAAAACGGCTATCCAGTTGTTCTAGGTTTTCTATAATGGTCTTATCTTCAATTGACTTATGAATTAAACTATTGAAATGACAAATAAATCAATTAGGAATTCACTTCTTTTTAAAATTATCTAATTTACAATGTACAGTGAACTGAAAAGAATGTGAATTAACATCAATTAGAGTACTATTTGCGTATGCAGTGACTTACTTACTTACGCCTGTTACTCCTCGTGAAGAAGCATAGGCCGCTCACCAGTATTCTCCATCCAACCCTGTCCCAAGCAATCCTTTCTAGCTCCGTCCAGTTGTTATTCGTCCTTTTCATATCAGATTCTATTTCCTGACGTAATGTGTTCTTTGGCCTTCCTCTTTTCCGCTTCCCTTCAGGATTCTAAGTTAGGGCTTGCCTCGTGCGTATGTAATGAACTGTGAATGATATATTATGTTCATGTATGATAACGTTATCTCTCTCTTTCGTCGGTCTTAGACTGTTTAGCTAGATTAACAAGTCTTGGGTTCGATTCGAGCGTAATGTTATGAATAGGAAGTATAAATTGAGATTTTAAAATTATAGAGGGGAATGATGAATAGTGGCTAGTAATGGAATGCAGTTTGACGCGCATTTCGTCCTATTTGGGACTCGTCGGTTGGATATACCTGCATCCCACAGTTGATGTTCACTCCTGCACTCGAACTCACTACACTATCGTCTACTTCAAACGCCATCACGTTATCCACTTACCTACTGAGTGCTGATAGCCATTTACTTGTGCAACGGGGCGAAGTTTAAATTGATTTGGTATTGTTCGTAAATTATTCATTGCATGTTGTATTATCTTACCTCTAAAAATAGGATTTAAAATGAATATTCAATAAATCTACTTAACTATTCTACCTAAATACAGTTGATGATGATAATGATGATGATGATGATGATGATGATGATGATGATGATGATGATGATGATGATGATGATGATGATGATGATGATGATGATGATGATGATGATGATGATGATGATGATGATGATGATGATGATGATGATGATGATGATGATGATGATGATGATGATGATGATGATGATGATGATGATGATGATGATGATGATGATGATGATGATGATGATGATGATGATGATGATGATGATGATGATGATGATGATGATGATGATGATGATGATGATGATGATGATGATGATGATGATGATGATGATGATGATGATGATGATGATGATGATGATGATGATGATGATGATGATGATGATGATGATGATGATGATGATGATGATGATGATGATGATGATGATGATGATGATGATGATGATGATGATGATGATGATGATGATGATGATGATGATGATGATGATGATGATGATGATGATGATGATGATGATGATGATGATGATGATGATGATGATGATGATGATGATGATGATGATGATGATGATGATGATGATGATGATGATGATGATGATGATGATGATGATGATGATGATGATGATGATGATGATGATGATGATGATGATGATGATGATGATGATGATGATGATGATGATGATGATGATAAAATGTACATACATCTATACACTGACTTCAATAAGTACTTGTTTTTAAACATCCATCTCATTATATTACTGAACTATTAAATGAAACAGACATTGTTGATTTTCTTTTCCCCCTTTTTTTGTATTTTTTTTAAATAAGAGAACAGTCTGTACGATGGTATAGTTTCTAGATTACTAAGTTCAATTCATTTTTATTCAGTAGTATAGAATAAAATAATCACAATAATCATTATAACAATAATAATAGTATCGAGGATATTCAAGCATAACGACAAGATGCCACATACAATACTTACATTTACATTAGGAAAACACGTGTACCCTCACACACACACTCACACACACACACACTTACGAACACACACGCCGACGTGTATGAGTATAGATAGATAGATAGATAGATAGATAGATAGATAGATAGATAGATAGATAGATATCCATCTATATATATATAATAGAACGATTTGTTTTAAAACAAAAAATAGACGACCTTTGAACATTGAAAAAAAAGGCACAAAAATGGTCTGGTTTTATGCTTCCTTCTTTTTCTTTTCATTTTCAGTAATAAAACTTCTCTCTTCTATGAACAAAATTAAACTAACTACTTTTAACATATATGCACAGATACACAACCCTACATACATACATACACACACACATACATAGAGATACATACATAGATGTTTGTATATATGTACCATTGTTTGTTGATTAAGTATTTAAGTAGTATAGATAGATAAATAGATAAAAAGGAATCTATTTAATAGTTAGTAAATAAGTAATATCATAATAGTAATGATAGTAATGTAAGCCTAAGCCTAAATTAGAATTCACGCATGCCGCTTAAACAATAAGATAAATACAAAAGATTCATTGATGTGGAAAAAAAACACACACACACTCAAACTACAATTGAATCAATTCACACGCTTTATTATCCTTAATCATTCATTATATTCCATTTAATGAATATGAATATGACATATATCGTTGAATAGTAACAAATAATCATAAGCATAACTCATTTAGTTTTTGTTTAGTCATTAGATAGATAGGAACAGAGAGAGAGAGAGAGAAAGAAAGAGGGGAGAAAGTGTGCTTAGCATACTTGACTTTATGGTTCATTACACATTACCAAAATAAGTAAGTAATAATATTGCCTTATAGTTAATAATATATAAATATACTATTTCACGAAGTTGCACCATCGTACACCATTGTCTCCAGTGAGTTGATATCTCACAACAGATCTTGTTGAACTCCACTGGTCAGTGCTTATCACTAGAACTCCAGGAGTATCTCATGAAGTCAGTCACTAGTGAGCAAATGAATATTATCAGAATGGGTTTTGTGGAGATTTTTAGAAATTTCACAGGTCGAAATCATGAGTCAATTGAAGCTAGATGACCATGGAAAACCTGGAAACACTGGACGGCTCAGTGGTCTAATGGTTAAGCGCCTGGCGCGAGACTGTTAGGTTCTGGGTTCGAATGTCGTGGGGTGCGCGATCGTGGGTGCGCACTGCTGAGGAGTCCAGTACTAGGACGAAACGGTCGTCCAGTGCATCCATGTTTCTCATGGTGGTCTAGCTTCAATTGACTCATGATTTCAACTATTGAAATTTGTAAAAATCTCCACAAAACTCATTCTGAAAATATACTGTTTGATAATAATGAGATGATAATATGGATATTTGACTTTCGTTTGCCTACGATTACACATACATTATATCATATATATATATATATATGGGAGTCTCATCAGCTTTTGTGGTCTGGTGTGTGTGTTTGTGTGTGACGAAGTCTCAACATGGATACAGAAAGATCGATTAGCTTTTGCAGCGAGACTCTCATTCATGAGCGAGCCAATCAAAAGCGTTTTAAAGACTTCAAGGTTACGGTGCCAACCTCAGTACTTAATGCTAACGTATGATCGGTTTACAGGGAATTTTGTACAAAACGTGATAATTGAGGGGCTATAATAAATAAAACGGCGTGACTACAATTTGTGGACGAATCGATCAGGTATAAGATAATAGATCTCGGATTTTAGCGTGAAAGCCTTTCATCCATTTGGCTAAATAAACTTCTGGCATTATAGCTGATGTCAGTTTGTGATGAAAACCCCATATATAATTCCTAACTAAGGCAAATTATGACAATTATTGCAAACTGGATAATAAAAGCACCAGTAAAATTGGCTGCGTCCAGGTACTACAATATATACGGATGTTTGGAAAGCGTACAGACTCCTACGTAGACTTGGTTATGTGCATCGTGTCGTTATCCATAAGTAGCATTTTGTATATTCAACAGCCGAAGTACACATAAACAATATTGGAACTATGTAGTCGAGGCTGAAAGAGTGTTTGAAACTTCATGGTGGCTCCAGAGGCCGTCTATTCTTTAGCCATATGAATGATTTCCTCTACTGCATGCATTACGATTTTAGAACCTCTGAACCTCTTTCTAGCCTTGACAAGTTTTTGAATCACGTAGAAGAAGTGTATCCACTTTACTACCTTGGTTTTGTATAACATATTTTTACTCTATGCTGACTGCTTGCGGATTGGCTAATATTTCTCAAGTTCACTTAAGATTCGTTGAAAGGTCGTCCATAAATTAGAGTCTCGCCGCTTTCGCCAACTTGCCTCATTTATGGTGTAGACGAGATATCCGTCTACCAAACGAATGAAGGGTTTACTGCTCAGTAGTTCGTTTCGTCCTACTTTATGGCAGTGAAACATGGCCGGTAAGAGTAGAGGATATTCGTAGGTTACTAGTATTCGATCATAAGTGTTATTGAAGCATTGCTCGTATATCCTGGGACCACCGAGTAAGGAATATAGTTGTTAGGAAACGGGTACTGGGTAAGGATGATAAATCAATTGATGAAGTAGTGAATTTTCATCAGTTGAGATGGCTGGGACACGTGTTACGTATGCCCAACCACCGGCTGCTCAGACGAGTGATGTTTTATGGTATAGGAGTCGGTTGGAAGAAAGCTAGGGATGGCCAAAGCAAAAACATGGCACAAATCCATGAAGTCATTGACAAGTGAACTGAGCCATGTTGGTTGGTGTAGACGATTTCATGAGGATCTGTGAGATGATAACAACCGATAGTTAAAGATCTTAAATGATATGGCTTAAAATTGTTTGTAATGGTGTGCTCAGGTGCATCCACTCTTTATGTTCTACCAAATTCTGATCTTCTGAATTCTTCATGTCTCCTTCTATTTTTCTCTTTCCAAATTTATTTCGCTGGATTATACTCCTTGAATAACATCTTCACACCTTAATCTTTCCGATTACTGCTTATACTCTTACTACATCTACCACTGCGGTGTGTGCTACTTATATTGACATAAGTAGTAGATGATGTTAGTCGTGAGCAGAAGGTCTGGCAGCAGAGAAACAAGAGGATCGATCGGTAAAGAATGGGAACAGAATGCAATTTGTATGAAAATGCAAGAACAATGAAATCTGAGTCATTTTGAGACAACTGATGGACATTTTACAAATTAAGCCTTTACTATATGATTGTTAGACTATATTAACAAGTCCTGAAATTTATGTTAAATACATTCGATTGTCCCCACTGGTGTTCTTGTTCACTACAACACTATGGGATTTGAATCGATAACTGAGTCTCTGTGTTAATGTTGTATGGTAACTCGAATTGATGCACGTACGAACGAAGTCCCTCGTTGTTGTTGACTGACGGACATGTTTGAGAATATTTATAGCACAAGAAGATTATATGAATAGCATTGATGCATTCACTGAGTGCTAAGGTGATTTCCAGAATAGTCAGATTTTGTTAGGAAGGCTAAGATCTTTTCTGGAACGATAGCCGCATGATTGCATGATCTTCGCCCTCTGATTGGTTGTCGTGTTTATTTTTACTTTGCTAAATTGCCACATGCTCGAAGGTTATATTCTGCTAATATAGTAACGACTTTTGTACTAATTTCGTTTGAGTTGCTTGTTCTACTACATATATCAAGTTACCTGCAATTCCGTCTTCCTCCTGCCTTGGCCATCAAGGTTTGATGTGCTGAGCATAATTGACTGTTGTCAGTTCCTAAGAGAGACGATAGTATTAGAGACGTTCAATCGTTTTCGTTCCTAAATCCGTAACATCGTAGGTCGTACTAAGCCAGAATAACAAGACATAACACTGAGTTAAATGATTTTTTACTCTTTCCAGACAAATGGTTTAGAAAATATTATCATCATAACTTTAACAGTTGAATTCATTAGTCGATCTAAGCAAGGCCATTATTGAAAAAATGGAAGCATTGTACTTTCGTTTCGTCCTACTATGGGACTCCACAAATCCTCATTTTGATAATATCATAATTCATTGAAAATCTGGAAGCACTGGTAGGTCGTTTCCTACTATTATGGGATTCCTGAACAGTTCACATCCACGACCCCGCATAAGAGACTCTAACACAAGACCTTCGGTCTCACATGCAAACGCTTAACCTGTAGAACTGAGCCGGCATTCAACGGTGTTAATATGTTCTAGATTTTCAATGGTAGTCTAGCTTAGATTGACTCATGAATTCAACTGTGATCATATATTTAAATGGCATCTGGTCTTAATCCTAATTTCTCCTACTAATTAATAATCTACTACTGATTCTAGTAAGTAGGTTTATCAACAATGTTTTATTGCAACTAATGAACATGAAAATTGAATTAAATAATGAACAAATTTTATTATTCACATGGTGTTGCTTTACTTCTATCTTCCCACCGTTATTCAGGACTGCAATTGATCAGTCTCTTATTGGCATATATGCATTCTGTGCAGATTGCCTCGATATAGTCTTAAGCTAAGCTGTTTAAGCAAAGGTGAATAGTGGCTAGTAGTGGAATCCAGTTTGACGCGCGTTTCATTCTATTTGGGACTCGTCCGATGAATGTACCTACATCCCACAGTTGTTGTTCACTTATGGACTCGAACTCACTACGCTATCGTCTACTTCAAACGTCATCACGTTATCCACTTAGCTACTAAGTTCCGATAGCTACTTGCTTATGCAATGAGGTGAAGTGTAAATTCATTTTGCATTGTTTGTTTGAATCTTCCTATGGATGTTAAGGACTGTAATTGATCAGTCTCTTATCGATATATGTGCATTCCACTGTTAGTCACCATCCATCTTTGCTTTGAATGCTTATGTCTTAAGAAAATAACAAGATAGTCCGCATATCATGCACATATTACCAACAAGAGATTGATCATTCGCAGTGCTAAACAACAATGGGTAGTTACAAGCAAACAATATTAAGTGGATTAGTAAACATCTCCTATTTCTACTCTCTCAGTCAGTGTAAGTATATGTAATATAAGTAAAGCTATAGCTCATCTTGATGTCAGAATGGGTTTTGTGGAGAGCTTTTATAGAAATTTCACAGGTTGAGAAGCCGTTACCAGTGGAGTTCAACCAGGTCTGTTGTGAGATATCAACTCACTGAAGACAATGCTGTACGGTGGCGCAACTTCGTGGATTGGTTGAAGTTAGACATTAACACCGTTAGACGCAAGCTCAGTGGTTAAGTGCTCGCGCGCGAAGCCAGTAGGTCCTGAGTTCGAATGTCTCGGGAGGCGGGATCGTGGATGCGCACTGCCGCTGAGGAGTCCCATACTGGGACGAAACGGCCGTCCAGTGATTCAATGTTCTCCATGTTGGTCTAGCTTCAATCGACTCATGATTTAAACCTATGAAATTTCATCTTGATGTATTTATTCTACTTAAATAAGCATAGTTAACTGGTTTGTATTGTTTTTGTCTGAAAAATCCAATCAACAAATCAAGATAAACAAACTTCTATTTCTAAAGTTCAATTTATAAAATGGAAAACAATGAGAAATTAACATAAATTACTTAACATTAACAGGTTTTGTCAGTTCTATTGTGAAATATCTTTCATTGATACATACTGTTTTATAATCAGAGAGAGGGGGTTTGTGGAGATTGTAGTAATTTCAATAGTTGAGATTATCATTCATACTGTGTGAATCCTAAGCAGTGCGCATCCACTATCCCGCTTCGCGAGATTCGAACCCTGAATCTATCAGTTTCGCGCGCGAACGCTTAAATTCTAGACCACTGAGCCGGCCGGCAACCAACGGTGTTAATGTCTCACTTTAACCAATCTACAAAATTGTGCCATCGTCCATCATTGTCTTAAGTGAGTTATTATCTCACTGAAATCGCCACAAAACCCCTCTGTGATTATAATCAACATATGCTCACTAGTAACTATCTCCATGAGTTATTTCCTGAAGTTCTAGTGAGAATCAGTGACCATTGGAGTTCAATCGGATCTGTTGTGCGATAGTAATTTACTGAATACAACGGTAGATGATGGCGCAATTTCGTGGATTGGTCGAAGTTAGACATCAACACCGTCGGATGCAAGCAGGTTCAGTGGACTAGAGGTTAAGTGTTCGCCTGCGAGTTCGAATCTTACGAGGCAAGATCGTGGATGCGCACTACTGAAGAGTCCCATACTAAGATGAAACGGCCGTTCAGTGCTTCTAGGTTTTCCATGGTGGTCTAGCTTCAATTGACTCATAATTTCAGTCAAAAACTTAACAATCTCCACAACCCCTTAACTGATTATTTGATAGTGATAGTTACTCTTCACCATCATAAAGCAGAAATCACTATACTGAACGTCTCTTTAAATAAACTATCCTAAACAAGTTGACATTTACCCTTAAATTCTAATTCTAAACCTTTTAAATCTGAAACAAATTTTAACCTGGTGATATTATATTTCAGGAATGAACTAATCAGAACCCTATCCCCCTCATCAGTCCTCTTAGCTTTTAGCGTGAACTGTATTCATTCATTTCGTAATAGAACATCTTCGTAATATACCTGATATCAGTTCATAATGAAAACTCTAGATTCAAACCCCTTATCCTAACCTTAGTTACCTTTAATCTTAGATAGGAACAATGTAGAAGCTCTTATAAATTTGTTATCTAATAAGATAGATAATCTATAAAAGACATTGATAGATTTATCAATTATTGGCTTAGAAACTAACAGGAAATTTTTCAAAATTGGCGGCGTGTTTGAATATCTGTACTATCTCTTCCGGTCCTTTAGATATTTCAACAAGTTATCTGTTTTCTTGTTTGTTGGTTTACTTTAACACATCATTCTGTCTATTCATCGTACAATCTATTCAGGTACATTTTTGAAAACTGTACAATCAAAGACTGTACATGTTACAAAAAAAGTACAATCGGAGACATTATGATGGCTGGAAATATGCAGTCCCTATAATAGTAATTAACATGTGCTCACTAGTGACTAGCTTCGTCTGGGAATTCTCGGAGTTCTAGTGAGAAGCCGTGACCAGTGGAGCTAATCCATGTCGGATAGAGACAGGTGTCTACCTCAATACAATAGGAGATAGTCGCTCAATTTCGTGGATTGGTTGAGGTTAGACACTATCACTATTGGGTGCCTGCTCAGTGGTCCAGTAGGTCAAGCGTTCGCGTGAGAGACCGAAGGGCCTGGGTTCGAATCCTGTGAGCGGGATCGTAGATGCGCACTGATGAGGAGTCCCACGATAGGATGGAACGTCCGTCCAGTGCTTCTAGGTCTTCACTGATAGTCTAACATCAATTGGTTCATGATCTCAATCAAAAACTTAATAATCTCTACAACCCTATACTAGCAAAAGAATATATATTATTCACATATCGAATGACTGGACTGCTAACTTCTAGTTGGCAACCACTCAATGTTTGTTGTCAGAATCAATCAAGAAGTAAGTAACTAAAACTTGTTGAAATAATTTTTGCTGAGAATTCAATATCATTCAATTCATGAGTCAATTAAAGCTAGACCACCATGGAAAACCTGGAAGCATATTAACACCATTCTATACGAGCTCAATGATCTAGAGATTAAGCGTTTGTATGCGAGACGAATAGGTTTTAAGTTCAAATCCCTAGGATGAGATTGTAGGCTCGCATTGTTCAGAATCCTTATACTAGAATGAAATAATCGTCCAATCCTTCCAGGTTTTCCATCATAGTCTAACTTCATTTGAAATGATTTTTATTCAAAATTGAAATTACTTACTTACTTACTTACGCCTATTACTCCTAATGGAGCATAGGCCGCTGACCAGCATTCTCCAACCCACTCTGTCCTGGGCCTTCTTTTCTAGTTCCATCCAACTCTTGTTCATTTTTCTCATGTCTATCTCCATTTCCCGGCGTAATGTGTTCTTTGGTTTTCCTCTTTTCCTTCGACCTTCAGGATTCCATATGAGGGCTTGTCTTGTGACGCAGTCGGGTGCTTTCCTCAATGTGTGTCCTATCCACTTCCAGCGCTTCCTCTTGATTTCTTCCTCCGCTGGGATCTGGTTTGTTCTTTTCAACAGTACGTTGTTGCTAATAGTGTCCGGCCAATGGATCTGAAGTATTTTGCGTAGACAATTGTTAATAAACACCTGTATCGTCTGGATGATGGCTTTCGTAGTTCTCCAGGTTTCCGCCCTATACAATAGGACTGTCTTGACATTTGTATTGAAAATCCTGACCTTGGTGTTGGTTGACAGTTGCTTTGAGTTCCAGGAGTTCTTCAGTTGTAAATATGCTACTCTTGCTTTGCCGATCCGCGCCTTCACATCTGCATCAGATCCACCCTGTTCATCAATGATGCTGCCCAAATACGTAAAGGTTTTTACATCTTCCAAATCTTCTCCGTCAATTGTGATTGGATTGGTGCATTCTGTGTTGTATCGGAGAATCCTGCTTTTCCCTTTGTGTATATTGAGACCTATTGCTGCTGAGGCTGCTGCCACACTGTTTGTCTTCTCCTGCATCTGTTGTTGCGTTTGGGATAGAAGGGCCAGATCGTCTGCGAAGTCTAGATCATCCAACTGCATCTTAGATGTCCATTGTATCCCGCGCTTCCCTTCAGACATTGATGTCTTCATGATCCAGTCGATCACCAGGAGAAAGAGAAAGGGTGAGAGTAAGCAACCTTGAAATTAGCGCCTATTCAAATGGAATAAATCCTATACTAGAATGATAACAATCAATATGGAATGTTGTTCTCTCTTCCTTTTTTTTAATTTTCCTTTATATGGATTAATCTGGTAATTAAATCCATTAGAATGATTATAAGTGTATGGATCCATTTGTTGTTGTTTCTAATCAATTGTAAAGATGGAATAAATTAGTTTCGTCAAAGATTTATTGACTTATTAGTTAACTAGATTCAATGATTGATTGATGAAAGTCAATCCTGTTAGCTTTCTAATTAATGTAATTCTATTCTACAAAATTAAACCTGGAGAATTATGAAAGCCATCATCCAGAAGATACAGCTGTTTATTAACAGTTGTCTACGCAAAATACCTCGGATCCGTTGATCAGACACTATCAGCAACAACCTATTGTGAATGAGGACAAATCACATTTCAACGGAGGAAGAAATCACGAGGAAATGCTGGAAGTGGATAGGATACACATTGAAGAAAGCACCCAACTGTGTCACAAGACAATCCCTCACATATATCTATATGAGATCGTGGGGTTTTTTTTTACATTGGTTTGACATTTTGGACGACAGTTGTGCAGTATCATGGATTAGTTGAAATTAGACATTGATACCATTCGATACTGGCTTAGTGATCTACAAGTTAAGTGTTCACGCGCAAGAGACCAAAAATCCTGTGTTCAATTCCCTTTGGTGCGGGATCATCGATGCACACTGTTGAGGAATCTCATACTAGAACGAAACAATCATCCAGTATTTCCAGGTTTTCAATAGTGAACTAACATCAATCAATTCATGAATTCAACTATTAAAAATCATTTTTTTCAGTATATCATGCAAAACCTGAACTCCACCTGTACCTCTTCTAGAGTTACTGCCGGTCCAAAGCCCGGGTAAAGGAGGAGGGTCGGGCATGAGGTTAGCGACCCCATCCCGTAGAAAACTAACTTGCTCAAAAAAAAACACAACGCTAACCATACAAAACCTTATAATTACTGGGGAGAAGAAAACAAAAAAAAATCAATTTACAACCTTATTAGAAATAAACTTTTATCAATCTTAATTAGAACAGAATTGTTTACAATGACAATAGTCGTTGTCAGGGTAACACACGTGATCAATCTAATTATGATACGAAAAATGATATATATATAAACATAAACATATACACATATTGAGGTAGAAAGGATATTAAATCTATGAAGAAATGATATATGAACATTCTTTTAACTAATTAAAATATATTACTTATTAAAAAGGGAGATGGATAATGACTCACAGTTTAGATGGTGGTTGGAGGTAGTCAACAGGAAACCCTGGACCCGGGTATCGTGCTACTTGGCACTCATTAGCAAGGTGTACCTGTAATCTTGAAGGAACTGGTTCTCCCTGGCGGATTCGATCTCGTGTCACCCAGCTTCACAGTCAGAGACGTTACCACTGGTAGCCACATTGTAACATGATCGATAGCATTCGATCTGCACTAATAAGGACTAGACAAGCATGACATTGATCACTACCCAGTGATCAATCAATTGTAATGACTCACAGTGGAATCTAGTTTAATGAACGTTTCGTCCTATTTGGGATTTATCAGCTGGATATACCTGCATCCGAGTTAATGTTCACTCTTGGGATTCGAACTCAGGCCATCACGTTAACCATTTAGCTACTGAATTCTGATAGCCACCTGTTTGTGTCATGCGATGAAGTTTAAAGTCACTTGGTATTGTTCTTTTACTTGTATCTTCCCACTGATGTTTAGGACTTCAATTGATCAATCTCTTATTGGCATACGTGAATCCTGTGCGGATTGCTTCGATAGGATGTAATAAGACGAAACATGCATCAAACTGGATTCCACTACTAGCCACTATCAATTTTTGCTTGAAAAGCTTGTGACTTAAGGCTATATCGAGGCAATCCGCACAGGATACACACATGCCAATAACAGGTTGATCTATTACAGTCCTAAATAACAATGGGAAGATACATGTAGAACAACGCTAAATGAATTTATATTACTTACTATTGTCAATAAAATACCAAATTTAAAGGATATAAGTAGTATTAGTAATGAGTTGTGATAAATATTACCAATTAGCACTAAGGATTTTAGAGATTATGGAATTTTGTTGTTTGTATTCATGGAAAGAATTTAGTTAAGATATCCTGGGAACTAAGAAACAATAGACAGATATTTTGTACCTGTGTAGGATTTATAGCCCTGGTACGGTTGAGTGTTGGAAGAAACAGCTGCCCTTCTCCAAATGCTCTCACATGGCAACGCGGATACAACCACTAACAGGGAAGTTCTACTCACTTCTTTTTCACAGCATTACTGTTGTTTAACAAATTTAGAGGACGAAAAGATAATGTCCGACGAGTTAACTGGACTGATGGATATGGAGGATTCACCAACAGCAGTTGAAAATTCCTCATTCCAAACCAATGGTATACATGGGCTCCAGTATTCTGAAAGAAAATATGACGTATGGTCTAATTATTGGTCACCGACTACCATGGGATTGTATGTCCTGACGTTGCTTCACTACGTTGTGGATTAGACCTTTAAGTCGACAGCTAGTGGAGTGGCTCCCTAAGAAAACCATCTGCTTCGTTCTGGTCATCCGGACAATATCACAGCTCACACAGAAATCAAGTGACTTGTGTGGCGCATATGTGTTCGATGCCCCTATTTGCTAATATTTATCTGTTCAAATAAATAATTCGGCAGTACACACTCACGAATCCACTGAGGATTAGAACCAGAAACTTGAATACTTGATGCAAATGCCTAACTACTAGAACCATCGGGTAGGTGTTTTAGATAACAATTACAAATTCAATTAGTTTCCGGTATAGCTTTGTGATAACCCATTACCGTTGTTGACAACTGTTTCATTTTAAGCATGTCTAAATTCCAGCAGTCTTGAACTCCAGGAACCTCATAAAATTCTTCAGTGATGAGTTGACCGTTAAAATTCAGCTGAATAGGCTTTGTGAATGATTATTCTTGCTACTGATACGCTTAAACTATCTTCCCATCCGGTTCCAATACCCGCAACTACTTATACACGTCAACTTGAACACTGGAGAGAAGAGGAGAATTGTGAGTAAAAGCTTTACTCTGAAGCTTCTTTATATGAGCTATATTCTAACACTTACTGAGATATTTCTTTGGTATATTGATGAGATATCCTTCTTCCCATTTTGTAAGTGGCATTTGTTCTTCCTCATAAATCTTCCTGAATAGGATGTGGATCATCTTTTGCAGTTACTTCTATGTCAGTTGGTATGTCCCACTTTCCTACTCTTCATTTGTCTAATGGCCATACTCATTTCCTAGATCGTTGGTGCAGTGACATTTATAAGAAAGTCTGTAGGTTGCTGTTTCGATATCTGACGGGTTCAGTAGGGCTAGTCTATTCAACAGTTATTCAAAGTATTCTACCCACTTGTTCTTCTGTCCTCCACTGTTCTCTCTGGTTTACAGCATTTTCCTGCTAGTTAATTTGTTGTGTTATACAATTGTTTCATAGTTCCTTCTTTTACAAGTTTTTTTCCCACAATCTTCCAGATATTTCTGACTGTCGACACTAATGGACCTGAACCTGGATGGCCTGTTACTCCTCATGAAGGAGCATAGGCCAACCACCAGCATTCTGCATCCAACCCTGTCCTGGGCAATCCTTTCCAGCTCCTTCCAGCTGTTATTCATCCCGACATAATATGTTCTCTAGCCTTCCTCTTTTCCTCTTCCCTTCAGGATTCCAAGTTACGACTTGCTTCGTGATACAGTTTGATGATTTGCGTAATATATGTCCTATCCATTTCCAACGTCTTCTCCTAATTTCTTCTTCAGCTGGAAGTTGCTTTGTTCTCTCCCACAAAAGGCTGTTGCTGATGGTACCAGGTTAATGGATGTTGAGTATTTTGCGTAGACAATGGTTCTTTTTATTTAGTTGTTTTCTTCTATATATATATCACAAGTTGAAATCATGAGTCAGTTGAAGCCAGACCACCATGGAAAACCTGGAAGCACTAGACGGCCGTTTCGTCCTAGTATGGGACTCCTCAGCAGTGCACATCCACGATCCCTCACCCCACGACATTCGAACCCAGGACCTATCAATCTAGCACACGAGCACTTAACCAACTAGACCACTGAACCAACCGGCATCCAACAATGTTAATGTCTAACTTCAAACCAATCCATGAAGTTGCACCACCGTACATCATTGTCTTCAATGAGTTGATATCTTACAACAGACCTGGTTGAATTGCACTGATAACGACTTCATCAAAATATCACCTATTTCTAATAGATTTTTAATTAGCAACAAAATGTCATAATGTAAATCCAATTGTTCTAATGATTCAAATCCCAAATGTAGTAAATTGTTATGTCAAATTTTTATATGTTTCCTATCGAAACTTGTGTTCCTCTCCTACTGTTCTAATTAAGAACCTATCAACTAATTTATTCATTCATAATTTAAATATTCCCATGAAGTTTATAATATTGATTCATATCCTCTTGAAATCAGTCAACTGAATGGATACATATATATAGAATCTATGTTAAAAAACACCACCTAACACACACACACACACGCACACGAAACGTTATATGAAAAACTGTCGAGGTCAATTATGTAAAAAATGTGTTTTTCGCTCAGCTGGTGAGTTAGAAACAGATGAATATTACCATTATTACTGATTACTTCTTCATATGGTAACAGAAATAATTATTTTCGCCATGACAACAAACATACATACAGACATACATATGTATTATATGTATTCGAAACAATTGTTTAGGAAAAAAAAACCCATTATGTTTATATACAACGAATGGAACACGTTTAAGCTCTTATCAATCTTATTATTATTATTCCCCTAATGATGACTTTAGTAACTAACTGAATAGATGATTATGTAATCATGAGATTAGTTTTTAATAATAGCAAACAATATAAGTTGACTTTTGATCGAACAAACAAGTTGAACGAGATCAACACTTAATTATTCTTTACTAATCAATTATCAATTCTTAGTTTGAATAAAGTTGATCTCATTTTTGTAAACATAGTGATCTTATGACCTCAATCAAAAAATTAACAATCTCCACAACCACTATAATGATAATTTCCATATGCTTACTAGTGACTAACTTCGTAAGGGAATTCTCGGAGTTCTAGTGAGAAGCCATGACCATCCATGTCGGGTAGAGACAGGTGTTTACCTCAATACAATGGAAAATGGTTGCACAATTTCATGGATTGTTTGAAGTTAGACATTAACACCATTGAATGCCGGCTCAGTGGTCCAGTAGGTTAAGCGTTCACGTGCGAGACTAAAGGCCCTGGGTTCGAGTCCCGCGAGGTGCGGGATAGTTGATGCACACTTCTGAGGAGTCCCACGATAGGACGAAACGGCCGTCCAGTGCTTCCAGGTTTTCACTGATAGTCTAACATCAATCGGTTCATAATCTCAATCAAGAAATCTATCTTGTATAACTAACAGAATTTAGTAGCTAGGTAGAGAATGCGGTACCGTTTAAAGCGAACGGTACTAGATTTGAGTCTCAGAGTGAACATCAACTGTGAGATGCAGGTACATCCAGCTAATAAGTTTTAAATAGGAGGAAACGTGCATCAAACTGGATTCCACTACTAGCCACTATTCATCTTTACTTGAAAATGCTTATGACTTAAGGTTATATCGAGGCCATCCTCACAGGATGCACATATATCAACAAGATAGTAATCAATTAACAGTCATAAATAACAGTAGGAAGATACAAGTAAAACAACAACACCAAGTGAATTAAAACTTCACTGCACTGCACAAGTAGGTGGCTATCAGCAATCAGTAGCCAAGTGGATAACGTGATGGCATTCGAAGTGAACAATATTGAGTTCGAGTCCTAGAGTGGACATCAACTCTTGGATGCAGGTACATTCATCTGATGAGTTCCAAATGGGACGAAACGTCCGTCAAACTGGATTCCACTACTAGCTACTATCCATCTTTACTTATATTGCATAAGTTGATATACATCAATCTATGTAGTTATTTTTAATGAATAAAGATTAATCTTGGTGAAATTCTTTCTGAGACAATCTTCCTGAGATTCATATGAAGTACAACAATGAAATATTCTTAACTCATTAAAACAAACAAACGCAACACCAAATCTACATCAGCCATAATCTTACTTTCAATATTCTAAAAGTTGTATTTGAATAATGTGAAATAAAGATTCATTACTTAATGTAAAAACGATTAACCTCATGACAACAACCCCCTGATTTCATGTTTAATTGTGAGTAAGTACACTTCAGGAGTTAATACTAATTAATGGCATAAACTAAACCTCAAACTGAATAAATCAAGAACATAATAATCTCCACAACCTCATACTGTTAATTACTATGTGTTCACTAGTGACTAGTTCTGCGAGAAAATTCTCGGAGTTCTAGTGAGAAGTCTTGACCAGTGGAACTAATCCGTATCAGCTAGAGACAGGTATCTACCTCAGTACAATGGGAGATAGTCGCTCAATTTCATGGATTAGTTGAGGTTAGACATCATTAACACCGTTGGATGTCGGCTCAGTGGTCTACAGATTAAGTGTTCGTGCACGAGATTGAAGATCCTGGGTTCAAATGTCGCAAGAGAGATCGTGGATGCGCACTGGTGAGGAGTTCTATGTGTGTGGCGAAGTGGGCAAAGTATGGATATTTGAAATGAAATACAATTGATTTGGGTCTCTATATAAACACCAACACTGTAATGTATACACATTCAGATGATGAATCGCAAATAGAAAAAAATATGTATTCTGTTTCTCACAACTAAGCATATTTGAAATATACCAAGAGTATAGTGCGGTCATTTACATGTTGGCGAAAAATGATTAGTATATTTGATTGAATTGTTTGGAAACTTAAACCTATGGTTAAAAGTCCAAGAATTATAAACAAGGACCCTACAAGTCGGTCAGTCAACTACAACATAGGATCCAAGTTGCCAGACCACACTAACACAGCAAGATGAACACCGGATTCATAGAAATACTTAATGCAATCGTGGTAATATATAAAAGAAAGATTGCATGTAAGGATATAGTACAGGAAGAAAGAATTAGTTAGTAGAAAGTAAGATATGAAGCGGTTTTAATCTCACGGTTTAAGGGAAGACAAAGAGTGTATACACCTACGCCACTGTGATCGATTCTGAGCCATGTCACCCAGAGTCCCTAACCATTGGTTAAGATAGTCAAGCGGACCCCAACCAAGTAGTCTGCATCTACTCTACAAAAGAGAGAATGAATCGCAAATTGTTTAGGAAATTTGAGAAATCAGCTTTCATTAAAACTGATGGTTATTGTTATCTACTTTCAGGATCTGTTAATATCCTTGAATAAAATTTTAACATCTTGTGACATGGTATCAAATCCGTCAGGGAGCATTAGTTCCCTAAAGAATACAGGTACACATTGCTGACAATTGCCAAATAACATGAAACACAGGTCTAGGGTTCCCTGGTGACGACTACATTCAACTACCATCTTTTCTCAACTATAAGGCATGTAACATCGAGTCATCTAGAGTAGTGACCACATTATAACTTGATTGATAGGTTTCGATCTGTACTAAGAAGAACCTGACACATATGACATTGATTACTAACTTATGATCAATCAATTATGATTGTTTATACATCATTCCATGTTTAATTCAGAAATGTTATAATTAATCTAAAGATAGTAATTCATAAGAATGGAATCTTGAAAACTAGTACACTATACTGATCATTATTCAATAAGACATCAAAGCATGGACAACCATATCATGGATTGAACAACTTGCCATTCATCTATTTGTATAGAACCTTAAATTGGAACTTTAAAAAGACGATAAGTTCTTAACTTATTCTTCTTGGTATTAATCAGCTGGATGTACCTGCATCGCAGAGTTGATGTTTACTCTGAGACTCGAACCCAGTGCAATTCGCTTCAAACACCATCACGTTATTCACTCAGCTACTGAGTCCTAATAGTCACTTGCTTGTGCAATGGGGTGAAGTTGAAATTCACTTGGTATTGTTTGCTTTGTATCTTCCCATCGAGGTTTAAGACTGTAATTGATTTGTGTGTTATTGGCATATGTGCATACTGTGCGTATGCCTCGATATTGCCTTAATTCACAAGCTTTTTGTAAGTAATGATGGATATTGGCTAGCAGTATGCACATATATATGCCAATAAGAAACTGATCAATTACAAACTTAAACCTCAATAGGAAAATACAAGCAAAAACAATCTCAAATGAATGTTAGACATATATTAGAAACCTGAAAAAAAGAAAGAAATTGAATGTTTGTTTCGTCCTAGTATAAGATTCTTCAGTTGGACACATTCATGATCTTGTACTTGAGATTTGAACTTAAGATCTTCGATCTCATACTCGACCTACTTAACATTACATTAGTCAAAATGATTTTAAAATTTAGAACTATCTATTATGTTTATTCTATATAGACAGAGAAAGAAAGGGGAAAACATGAAAACATTAACATTCATTATGGATTAATCAAAGTAATAATAATAGTAGCAATGGTAGTAACCGTAGCAACAGTCATAATACTAGTCATCTAGTAAGATTATACAAGGAACATTCAACAGTTGTTCAATTACAAGAAATGTACCGACTAATTTAAATGAATCATGTATGTATTCAAATAATGAATAAATAATATAGTTATTCATTAAGAAGTTAAATATAAACTTTCTATAGTGTATCAATGATAAGTGTATTATATTAATAATTGACTTTCGATCCATTAACTGAATGCCTAACCACCGACTGCTCAGATGAGTGATGTTTTATGGTATAGGAGTAGGTTGAAAGAAAGCTAGGGATGGCCAAAGCAAAAACATGGCACAAATCCATGAAGTCATTGACAAGTGAACTGAACCATATTGGTAGGTGTAGACGGTTTCATTAGGATCTGTGAGATGATAACAACCAATAGTTAAAGATCTTAAATGATATGGCTTAAAATTGTTTGTAATAGTGTGTGCAGGTGTATCCACCCTTTGTGTTCTCCCAAATCATAATCTTCTGAATTCTTTATGTCGCCTTCTTTTTTTCTCTTTCCAAACTTATTTCACTAGAGTATACTCTTTGAATAACATTTTCAAACCCTAATGTTTCCGATTATCGCTTATATGGGGTTTCAATGGACAATTGTATCTGTGTGCTAACGTAGTATGGCAACTCGAACTGATATACGTATGTACGAACGAAGTTCTACGTTGTTGCCGACTGACTGACTGACTGTGACCCGCTATCTAACTCCAATTAGATCATATGATTGATTGGTATTGAAATATACATATCGTTATAGATAATCATTGAATTACATTGTGTTAGTGAATAACGGAATTAAAATAAGTTATAGCGAAGAAAAGATTTCGAATGGTTGATCTGGATAGACAATCAGAGAGATGAAGCGAAGAAAAGAAAGCGAAGCGAGATGGCGAACAGTGGAGAAGGAGGGGGAGACAATTCTATTTAATCAAGTTGTAATCGATATTTATCGCCGAGGAGAAAGAAGATATATGGGCTTAATATAGCAAGCGACACTACAATAGTCTTGTTCATAAATCAAGCAGTTAGTTAGAATCAATACAGAACCGAATACAAAAGTGAATTCAGTTTAAGGGCGATAGATTTTAAGTGAATAATTAAATGGATACCATGGTCAGATTGTGAATAATTCATCACTTATAAGTAGTATTTGTTTGAATGTATGGAATAATCTATCCATTTTGGTATCAGTGAATGCTTAAAACTATGCTTCAAAGAGAAGGGTTTACTATTAAAAGTAGACTTTATATTTGATAAATTATAGATACATTTTTGTACTGAAAGCCAGAAATCCAGTTATAATGAACGTTTAGTGGAGTGTAATCCAGGGATAGCTCCGTAACTTCCCTGGTACGGTCGAGGGTGGGAAAAGTCAACTCTCCCTCTCCAAATGCTCTCACATGCCAACGCGGATACAACCACCACCAGCGAAATTCTACTCACTTCTTTCTCGCGGCATTACTGTTGGTTCACAAATTGAGAGGACGAAAAGAGAATGTTCGACGAGTTAACTGGACTGATGGATATGGAGGATTCACCAACAGCAGTTGAAAATTCCTCATTCCAAACCTATGGTAACCATGAGCTCCAGTTTTCTGAAGGAACAAATGACGTATGGTCTAATTACTGGTCACCGACTACCATGGGATTGCATGTCCTGACGTTGCTTCACTACGTTGTGGATCAGACCTTTAGGTCGACAGCCCGTGGAGTGGCCCCCTAAGTAAACCACCTACTTCAGTCTAGGCATCCAGGCAGTATCACAACCCACACACACAAATCAAGTGACTTGTTTGATGCATGTGTGTTCGATGCCCCTTTACACTGTAACAGTGTAAAAAATGAAACAAATTGAAAATCAGTAAAATTGCTATGAGCATGATTGTAAAACTAATTGTAGAAGATACATTTTGAGAAATCTATGAATGTGATCAATGAAAAATATGAAATAACACTTTATTAAAATAGTTGAGATCATGAGTCAATTGAATCTACACCACCCTGGATGTGCACTGCTGACGAGTCCCACAATAGAACGAAACGGCCATCCAGTGTTTCCAGATCTTTCATGATGGTCTAGTTTCAATGGATTCATGATCACAACCATTGAACTTACTAAAATCTCCACAAAACCCCTTCTGATACTTTATTCAAACTCAGGGCTCAAAAGAACCCCTTTAAAAAAGACATATTGTTGCCACTATAACCAATTTCCGATCATATCATTGACAGTCCATAAAGATAATTTATACCAATCAAATAGAAAATGAATCTAATTCTCAACATGACTCATCTCAATAGTCATAGAATTGTGCAATGTTGTGAAGTTTAAATTTATTTGTTGTTGGAGTGAACATCAACTGCGACATGAAAGTACATCCAGTTGACAGATCCTAAATAGAACAAAACACGCGTCAAACTGGATTCCACTACTAATCATCATCCATCTCTACTTATATGGTTGTGTTTACTAACAGTTGTCTATGCAAAATACTTCGGATCCGTTGGTCAGACACTATCAGCAATAACCAATTGTGAGGGAGAGAACAAATCACATTCCAGTGGAGATGGAAATCATGATCTTATTGGTGATATATATGTTTCATTAAAGAATAACAAACATCATTAAAGCATCTATACCATGTTGCTTGATTTACAAGTTTTCTTAAATCGTTCCATGTTTGTGATCAAATTCATCATAAAACGATGTATCATGGTTTCATATCTGTTTTTTATAGACATTCATGAAATCATGAGTCAATTGAAGCTAGACCAACATGGAAAACCTGAAAGCACTGGACGGCCGTTTCGTCCTAGTATGTGACTCTTCAGCAGTGCGCATCCACGATCCCACCTCCCAAGACATTCGAATCCAGGACTTATCAGTCTCGCGCCAGGCGCCTAACCAACTAGACCAATGAGCCGACCGTCATCCAACGGTGTTAATGTATAACTTCAACTAATCCACGAAGTTGCACCACCGTACACCATTGTCTTCAGCGAGTTGATATCTCACAACAGACCTGGTTGAACTCCACTGGTAACGGTTTCTCACTAGAACTGCAAGAGTATCTCTTGAAGTCAATCACTAGTGAGCAGACGATTATTATCAGAAGGGGTTTTGTGGAGATTTTTAGAAATTCCACAGGTTGAAATCATGAATCGATTGAAGCTAGACTACCATGGAAAACCTGGAAGCACTGGATCGCCGTTTCGTCCTAGTATGGGACTCCTCAGCAGTGCGCATTCACCATCCCGCACCCCGCAATAGGTAACTATTTAACAATACAGATTTATACTACTTAATTATATTAAGTAATAAAAACAAGTATTATCGCCTGGATTATATTCCACTGAATATTCTTGATTTTGAGTATATAAAGTCTACTTTTATATAATAGTAAACACTTCTCTTTGTATGATAATATATGGATAGATTATTTCACACATTCAAACAAATACTACTTATAAGTGATGAATTATTCACCAATCTGATCAAGTTATCCATTTAGTTATTCAGTAAACATCTATCTATCTCCCTTTCTATGAAGTAATAAATAATTAATTAGTTATTTATTTATTATTATTATTGTGAATTATTTCACGTGATCGTAACATCAATGTTGACAATTCCCTTTGATGATCATCAAGTATGGTGTTTTCTTCACCCCCCCCCTCACCCAGATACTATTTCTAAGATATGTATATATTTTTGCTCCACCCTATTTTCACTGAAATTCTTTATGTATCTATCACCTATGCATAGTGTGAATGGTGAAAAGTAAACTTGTCATCAATGAATAAGTAATTTTATGTTGATTAATATACACATATATCTACCATAGAATGGAGATGAAATTCAACGAAACACCCATGAATAATATAAATAATTGACGACATATCACACTGTTTTGTTTTGTTTTTATGGTTTAATGATAAAATCTGATAGAGATATAGATGTCATATTTAAATAATTCCATGAAGATACTTGTTTTTATTTTCTCTATTTTAGTCTATGCTAATGAAATAGAGTATAAGCATATAATAGATGTATATGGAAATATACTACTGAATATGTATAGTAAGTAGTTAGTTGTACATAATGGTACATAATGATCCGTTAAAAGATCTTGAATAAATATTATGTGATGATTAGGTTATGAATGAATAAAACGGATGTCTATTAGTGAAATGAGTCGATCTCAGCTAGACAATCATGAAAAAAAACCTGAAAGTACTAAACAGCCGAATCGTCAGTGTATATCCACGATCCTGTACAAAGGACTCAGACCAAGCACTTACAGTCTCATATGTGAATGTTTAATCTGTAGACCACTGAACCAGCATCAAATAGTGTTCATGTTTAACTTCAATCGATTCATGATCTTGTCCAACCCTTTCTATCTATTGTCTGAGATAGATACCAGTGTCTAGCCGACACGAACTGGACTCCATTGGTTACGGATTCTCATTAGAACTCTAAGAAATCCATATTGAAGCCAGTCACTAGTGAGCACATGACTATTATTATTATTATTATTATTATTAGAATGGAGGTTTGTAGAGATTTTGATAATTTGAATAGTTGAATTCATGAGTTGATGTAAGCTAAACCACTATTGATATGATTGTGATTTTACTTGTTTCTAATAATTAATATAAATGATGTTAAGTGACTACTTATGCGGTTAAGTAGTAAATTACAATACATTCATAATAGTTCGAAATTTAGTTTCATAGTTTGTTATCTATAATGAAGGTTTTCTAGTTATAAACAGTTGGTTAGATGAATCTGATACAAATGTTTATTAACAGTTGTCTACGCAGAATACTTCGGATCCGTTGGTCAGACACTATCAGCAATAACCTATTGTGTGGGAGAGAACAAATCACATTTCAGTGGAGATGGAAATCAGGAAGAAGCACTGGAAGTGGATAGGACACACACCGAAGATAGCACCCGACTGCGTCCCAAGTCAAGCCCTCACCTGGAATCTTCAAGGCTAAAGGAGAAGAGGAGGACCAAAGAACATATTACACCGAGAAATGGAGACAGATATGAGAAGAATGAACAACAATTGGATAGAACTAGAAAGGAGGATCCAGGACAGAGTGGGTTAAAGAATACTGATTGGCGGTCTATGCTGCATTGAAGGGGGGGGGGTAAAAGACGTAAGTAAATAAGTAAGTGAATGAATCTATCAGTCAATCATAACAGATTTTAGAATGGATCTAATTATTTCCATTAGAATTTATACATAATTTATATAAACTGATATTACATTGAATGATACCATTATTGTGTTAGGAGATATTGATCTACTTTATGGCAATAAAACATGGCCGGTAGGAGTAGAGGATATTCGTAGATTACTAGTATTCGATCATAGGTGTCTTCAAAACATTGCTCGTATATCCTGGGACCATCGAGTAAGTAATGCAGTTGTTAGGAAACGGGTACTGGGTAAGGATGATAAATCAATTGATGAAGTTGTGAAACTTCATCAGTTGAGATGGCTGGGACACGTATTACGTATGCCTAACCACCGACTGCTCAGACGAGTGATGTTTTATGGTATAGGAGTAGGTTGGAAGAAAACTAGGGACGGTCAGACCAAAACATGGCACAAATATATGAAGTCACTGACAAGTGGACTGAGTCATGTTGGGAGGTGTAGACTACTTGGTTGGGATCCGCGAGACGATAGCAACCGATGGTTAGAGACCATGAATGACATGGCTCAAAATCGTTTGCAATGGCGCAAGTGCATCCACTCTTTATGTTCTCCCGAATTCTAATCTCCTGAATCCTCCTTGTCTCTTCTTTTCTCTTTTCAAATTTGTTTCACTGAATTATACCCTTTAAACAACATCTTCAAACCCTAATGTTTCCAATTACTGCTTATATTCCTACCGCCTTTAGCACTACGGGATTTGAATCGACCACTGCATTTCTGTGCTAATGTGGTATGGCAACTCGAACTGATATACGTACGTACGAATTTCTACGTTGTTACTGACTGACTGACTGTTGATCTTTAGTTCAACAGAATGATTGTCAGTATTCCAAACCCTCTGAAAAGTTGATTTGTGTAAGTACAAATAATAATCATCATCATCATGAGTTTAAAGAACATTTCAAAAGGAAATCTAACTAAATGAATGTTAGAAACCTAAGATGGTTTATTCAAACATGAAAGACAGTTGAGTCGAACGGAGTCGTGGATATGCACTGCTGAGGAGTTCAGTACTAAAAAGAAACAGCCGTCCAGTGTCTCCACGTTTTCCATGATGATGTAACTTTAATTAACTCATGAATTCAACTATTAAATACCCACAAAACCCCTTTCTGAATCGAAGATGTTGATAAATAAAAACTAAATTTTGATCATTCACTTAAAGAAATTAATAAGACTATTGACAACCATATAAACAGAGATAGATGGTGATTAGTAGTGGGATCCAGTTTGACGCGTGTTTTGTTCTATTCACGACCTATCAACTGGATGTACTTGCATCTCGCAGTTGATATTCACTCCAACAACAAATAAATTTAAACTTCACAACATTAAACAACCAGATGGCTATAAGGACTCAGTAGCTAAGTAGATAACGTGATAGCGCATGAATCGGACGGTACTGGGTTCGAGTCCCAGAGTGAACAACATTAAGACGCAGGTACATCCAGCTGACGAATCCCAAATAGGACGAAACACACCTCAAACTGGATTCCACTACTAGACACTAACCATCTTTGCTGAAAAATACTTGTGACTTAAGACTATATCGAGGCCATCTTCACAGGATGCACATATGCCAACATGAGACTGATCCCTTGCAGTCCTAAATAACGGTCGGAAGATACAAGTAAAACAATAACACTAAGTGAATTCAAACTTTACCCCATTGCAAAAGTAGGTGGCTATCAGCCTTCAGTAGCCAAGTGAATAACATGATGGCGTTTGAAGCGAACAGTACTGGGTTTGAGTCCCAGAGTGAGCAACACTAAGATGCAGGTACATCCAGCTGACGAATCCCAAATAGGACGAAACACGCGTCAAACTGGATTCCACTGCTAGCGACTATCCATCTTTGCTTATAAAGCTTGTAACTTAAGGCTAATACCGAGGCAATCCGCACAGAATTCACATATGCCAACTTGAGACTGATCACTTGCAGTCCTAAATAACGGTAGGAAGATACAAGTAAAACAATAACACCAAGTGGATTGTATAGTTTTTATATTTTACCAAGATATAAATTGATTATCCCCATCTACGACCTCGTATTCTACATACGTAGATATTGAATGTGAATCTACATATTTGTGTTTATAATTTGAATAATTCGCCTATTCACATATATAGTAAATTTCATTAAAACAGAACAGAATTGAAGAGGAGGGGAGAAGGAGGTAATACATTGTACGGTTCATTGGAATGCTGATTATCATTTATCTGCTCCAGTTTGTAAATTAATTAATGAATGAATTAATTAATTCAATGTAGGTTAATCAAATTTGATTATTTCTAAATGAATATTGAAATATCAGATGGATTTTGTGGATATTATAGTAATTTCAATGGTTGAGATCATGAGTCCATTGAAACTAGATTACTATGGAGAATCTGGAATCACAACGCCTTCTGATAGTAATCGATATATCCTTACTAGTGACTGGCTTTAAGAGGTATATCCTGAAGTTCTAGTGTGAAGTAAAGACCAGTGGAGTTTAACCGGGTCCGTTGTGAGATAGTAACTCACTGAAGACAGTGGTGGATGTGTCGCTCAGTGATCTGATGGCTAACGGATCGCGCGCGGAACCAGTAGGCCCCGGGTTCGAGTCCCGCAGGGGTGAGGTTGTGAATGCGCACTAGTGAGGAGTCGCACAATAGGACGAAATGGCTGTCCAGTACTCCCAGGTTTTCCATGGTGGTCTAGCTTCAACTGAATCATGATCTTAACCGTTGAATATTAAAATATTGGTATACTTTTAATGAATGAATATTGCAATTAAATACAAAATAAACCTTCTTTTAAGATTACAAGTACATCTTGATTATGAATGGCGAGTAGCACAAAATTTAGGTCCAGGGTTTGCTGTTGACTAGAACATTGAACTTTCTAGAGTTAACGCAAATTTATCACACACAAATCACTGACTTAGTGTCTAGTAGTTTATACGTTTAAATTCAGTTCATTTTATGATACGGGACTCATTTCATCAGTGATAAATGCTTTACTTCCAACATGACTGACACTTCCGGTTTCATTAAAACTTTATGATCTCTTGTAGACAGTCGCCAATAAACAGATGAGTCAATTGAAGATAGACCACAATGGAAAACCTGGGAGAACTAGATGATCGTTTCGTTCCAGTATGGGACTTCTCATTAGTAAGAATACACGGTCCCACACTAAAGGGACTCGAACATAGCACCGTCGGTCTCATGCGTGAATGCTTAGTCTCTAGACCACTGAGCCGACATCTACAGTGTTAATGATGTCTAACTTCAACCAATCCACGAAATTGCACTACCGTCCACTACCCTCCTCAATGAGTTACTATCACACAACAGATGCGGCTTAACTTCACTGGTCACTGCTTCTCATTAGAACTTCAGGAAATACCTCTTAGAGACAGTTACTAATGAGCATATGATGATTATAATCAGAGAGGGGTTTTGTAGAGATTTTAGTAATTTAATAGTTGAATTCATGAGTCATTTCAAGCTAGACCACCATGGAAAACCTGAGAGCAGTGTTAAATCACTACTAAATTAGTAAAATCTCCAAAAAACCCCACTCTGTTTGTTATTAGAATGAAAGATTTTACGATCCATGTATCTGAAAAGACCCACATTACGATATAAAAGTTATCCAGTGTTTCTTTTCATTTCATGGTGTGACGGGTGACTGCAGGTTTTTGATAAGCAGCGTATTTATCGATCGATCACAGTGACACGGAAAACATGTACGGACGACCTAGTGCCCTGATTGGCCCCGCTTCCCTGTCTAGCCCAGCCAGTTGAGTCCAGAACACAAGTCACAGCCTCTGAGTTATGAATCATTGTATTTCAGACATACTCTGTTTATATATCAACCAAACAGACCACATCACACCATAAAATAGAAAACAACATTTACACAATATTTAACAAGTGAAACAAATATCGACCAATAGGGAGTGTACATTTAAGGTTCAAGGCCACCATAGACTTAACACGATAATTATTGGTATATTTTTCCTCAGCATCCATAACATTTCACCTTTTCAAATGATTGTCTTGATTCAATTCAATTATCTTTACAACCTTCTTAATCTAACCTAAACAGAATTAATGACAGCAGATACATTCAGCTGGTGAGTCCCAAATAGGGCGAAACATGCGTCAAACTGGATTTCACTGGTAGCCACTATCCATTTTTGATTAGAATGCTTGTGAATTAAGGTAATATCAAGGCAATATGCATAAGATGAACATATGCCAACAAGAGACTGATCAATTGCAGTCCTAAACATCAACGGGAAGATTCAAACAACTAATACTAAATGAATTTCAACTTCACCCCAATACACAAGTAGGTGGCTATCAGAACTCAGTAGCTAAATGAATAATGTGATAGCGTTCGAAGTGAACGGTATTGAGTTCGAGTCCCTACGTGGACATCAACTCCGAGGTGCAGGTATACTCAACTGATGAGTCCCAAATAGGACAAAACGCGCTTCAAACTGAATTCCACTGGTAGTCACTATTCATCTTTGCTTATAAAGAATTCATGATAGTTTTCATCATTAAAATGAATCATGTCAACGTAGAACAATCAATTTAATTTTCATTTCACAGGTTGAAATCATGAGTCAGTTGAAGCTAGACCACCATGGAAAACCTGGAAGCACTGGACGGCCGTTTCGTCCTAGTATGGGACTCCTCAGCAGCGCACATCCACGATCCCTCACCCCGTGGGATTCGAACCCAGGACCAACTGGCTTCGCGCGCGAGCACTTAACCAGTAGACCACTGAGCCGGCGTCCAACGGTGTTAATGTCTAACTTCAACCAATCCACGAAGTTGCGCCACCGTAGGTTCTGGGTTCGAGCCCCGCGTGGTGCGGGATCGTGGATGCGCACTGCTGAGGAGTCCCATACTAGGACGAAACGGCCGTCCAGTGCTTCCAGGTTTTCAGTGGTGGTCTAGCTTCAGCTGACTCATAATTTCAACCTGTGAAATTTCTAAAACTCTCCACAAAACCCATTCTGTTAATTTTCATTCATAAATGATTTTGTTACTATTTTAATCAGATAAAGATAAAAGAAAAACTTGTTAGAACAATTTATCTCCATACCCAATACCTTTCTTCCATCTCTCTCCCCCTCTCTCTCTCTCTCGTTGTCTCTCCCTCTTTCCTGTCTTGGTCTCCCACAAATATACACACACACACACATTCAACCATGTGCATATAAACAAAACTAATTCAATTACAGAGAAGAAGAAAGTATACACATGTTGTGCCATATTGAAAATTAAAAGAAATAAAGACAATCGTTCTACAAAATATTTGTCACATCTGTTTAATGAATGGAACATTTTGACATAATGAATACAGAATAATTATAGCAGTAGTAGTAGTAGTAGTAGTAGTAGTAGTAGTAGTAGTAGTAGTAGTAGTAGTAGTAGTAGTAGTAGTAGTAGTAGTAGTAGTAGTAGTAGTAGTAGTAGTAGTAGTAGTAGTAGTAGTAGTAGTAGTAGTAGTAGTAGTAGTAGTAGTAGTAGTAGTAGTAGTAGTAGTAGTAGTAGTAGTAGTAGTAGTAGTAGTAGTAGTAGTAGTAGTAGTAGTAGTAGTAGTAGTAGTAGTAGTAGTAGTAGTAGTAGTAGTAGTAGTAGTAGTAGTAGTAGTAGTAGTA